>NC_132905.1:78392049-78695079 GCF_047675955.1 Chlorocebus sabaeus
AAGAAGTGTTACCAAAGGCAAAGAGACTATATGGAATTATTCTGAAATGTATTTCTTAGCATTTGGACTCTATGATACTTTAAATTACATTTATCTCCTTGGGATGGAACAAGTAAGAATTGACTAGGGAAGCAATTATTTAGCCATTTAGATTCGTATTTGAAAACCCTTAGTTACTGAAGTAAAATATACATTTAAAAACAGTAAAATAATGGAAAAGCCTTAGGTAGAGATTGGAGAAACATCAGCCATGGCAAGAATGCTGGCTCTTGATGAGAAAGGCACTGCCCAGAGATTATCTAGAAGAGTTATTTGTGAAAAGAGTTATATTAGGTAATACTGGCTGTGGACGATGGGATCCCCAAGCACTCCCTTCCTCAAACGGAAATGGCTACCTCATCAGATTACAATTTCCTAATTCTTCCTTGCTGCTGTTGTTGTAAGAGACAGAATCTTGCTCTGTCACTCAGGCTTCAGTCAGTGGCACAGCATACTGCCTCAGCATCCCTAGTAGCTAGGACTGCAGGTGCAGGCCACCACATCTGACCCTTAGTTCTTGTAGACTACATATATGTCATTAATAAACAGGCTGCGAATCTGTGTCTTTTCCCTTTAAGTAGTTAGGACAGATGCTATTACTAACATTTCTGTTTTCCTGCCTGTTCTCTAACCTGTTATCAGATCTTGTACTCAATCAAATGACTGTCCAATATAGTGAGTCATGCTGACAGAAGAATCTAGATTTCACCAAATAAACAATGTAATTGAATGTCTGATAATTATTAATTGTTTTTGGAACTCCAGACTCCTTTTGTTTTTTAAATAAAACCCCTAGTTAATAATTTCTATTTCTAACTTGTGGCAAACACACACATGTAACATATAACAGAAATGAGGTCTTTTAAAATGCCAATTTCTAATTAATGAATTGTTTCCAAGTCAGATTTATTGTACACTTAATTTTCCAGCTATCTGTATCAGAAATTTAGAATTACCTTAGATAAGCACTCTCATACATTCCCATTTGTAAATATATATATACGTATATTATAGGTACTATCTTTGTGAGCCTCCCTAATTTTTAATTCCTTTTTTTTTTTTTTTTTTTGACATGGAGTTTGCTCTTGTTGCCCAGGATGGAGTGCAATGGTGCGATCTTGGCTCACTAAAACCTTCCCTCTCCAGGTTCAAGCGATCCTCCTGCAACCTCCGCTTCCCAGATTCAAGTGATTCTCCTGACTCCGCCTCCAGAGTAGCTGGGCATTCACCACCATGCCCAGCTAATTTTGTATTTTTAGTAGAGATGAGGTTTCATCATGTTTGTCAGGCTGGTCTCAAACTCCTGACCTCAGGTGATCTGCCCGCCTCTGCCTCCCAAAGTGCTGGGATTACAGACCTGAGCCACCGTGCCCGGCCTCCAGTTGAATTTCTGATCTCAGTAGATGGCACAATTATCCAAAATTAGGACACTACTGGTACTGTTCAACCCAGCTTACAAGGCATTTCAAGAGCTTACACCTGTATCCCTTTCAAACAACACCTCAAGCCATGTCCCACCATCTACACAGAATTTAATTCTGTCCTTTTTTGTAAGATTCATATTTGTCTGGTCAGCACTTCTTTCTCCAAGTTTCTCCTCTGCCTAACACCACCTTTTTTTGGCCCCTAGTTCCAGCCACACACACACACACACACACACACACACACACACACACACGACTCAATTCTATTCATTTGTCAGTTTCCAGGTCAAGTTTTCCTGAATGCTCTCTCCATACTTTTCTAGAATAGAAGCCATTTGTATGGGCTCTTCTGAACCCACGCCTCCATGAGTGAGCATATCACATCTTTATTTATTTGCATTCCTAATAATTTATCTCTCAAATAAAATCTTTACAACCCCACCATCTCTCCTATATTGTTTATCTTTGAATCTCCAGTCCATTGCACAATGTGTTAATAAGCTGAAAGAATAAAATAATTAGTCTTAGTTTACTAGAATTAATAAATAAATAATAATAGTCTTAGTTTACTAGGACTATTAAAAATGCACTATAGACATGTTGTGTGTAAATCAATAATCATTTATTTCTCAAAATCTTGAAGACTGGGAAGACCAAGATGCCAACAGTGTCTGAAAAGAGCCCACTTTTTAATTTATAATGGCTGTCCTCAGGAGTTTCTTTTATAAGGCCACTAAGCCCATTCGTTAATGCTCTGCCCTCGTGGCCTTACCACCTCCCAAAGGCTCCACCTTCTAATATCATCATATTGGGGATTAGATTTCAACATTTAAACTTTGGGGGAACACAAACATTCAGACTGTAGCAAATAAGTAATGTGACATGTTTCTGTTGCTACTCCTACCAGTTTTACTCCATTTCCCCACCAGTCAACCATAGTTGTGTCTTCATTCTTATAAATAATATTTATACTTTCTGAACATAAAGGAAGATAACATTCAAATCACGTTAGAATCAAGTAACAGACAGTGCTGAAAATTAGGGTGTGGCCGGGCGCGGTGGCTCAAGCCTGTAATCCCAGCACTTTGGGAGGCCGAGACGGGCGGATCACGAGGTCAGGAGATCGAGACCATCCTGGCTAACACAGTGAAACCCCGTCTCTACTAAAAAATACAAAAAACTGGCTGGGCGTGGTGGCGGGCGCCTGTAGTCCCAGCTACTCGGGAGGCTGAGGCAGGAGAATGGCGTAAACCCGGGAGGCGGAGCTTGCAGTGAGCCGAGATCTGGCCACTGCACTCCAGCCTGGACGACAGAGCGAGACTCTGCCTCAAAAAAAAAAAAAAAAAAAAAAAAAAGAAAATTAGGGTGTATAATTAAACACAGATTTTAGTAAGTGGAGAGTTAATGCAAAGTAATCATCACTGGAAAGATGTCAAAACCAAGGCTTAGGATTCATGCTCAGTCTAGTCACTTAAAGTTAATTGAAATAACCATTTCATTAATAAAATTCTTAGTAGAAATGTGTGGTTAATGTTAATCCCTGAATTATTTAACAGAATACATTATGAAAACAGGGTGATGGAATATTCTCTGTACTCATTAACTCCACAGATAACATTAAGGAACAAGAGAGGACAAGAAGGTGGCTACAAATGCAGAAGATAAAATCACCACCTTTAATGTAATCTTGGAGAATGAAAAAGTACATGGAAGAAATGCAGTCAAGGTAAGATGAGGGTAGTATGTTTGAAGAGAAACATAAATTTTCAATGCAAAAATACAGGAAGTGCAAGTATGGCAGAAAAAATAGCTAAGTGTCATAATAGATAACAATCTAGTCGTGATCAGTGATACAGCCCTGGAGAAAGCAAATACAGTGCTGAATTCCTAAACAGGAGACAGGCACTGAGAAACCATGAGGTAATTCTTATGTTATATTCAGCAGTGCCTTGACTTGTTTTCTTAATCAAAATCAATGCTGCTTTGGGAAATGTAAAGAGAGTTCTGGAGAAAGCAATGGAATTCGTTTTAAAACTCATGTGATAAAGAAATGCAATGGAAAAAGGAATATTTTGGGTGTGACAATATTGAGAAGACAAATTGTATTATATAATACATAACAGCTCCTTTGTCAATGATGGTACCCAGGTGGTCTCCACTAAGCCCAATCATGCAGAATGAAGAGTGAAGAGTAACATATAAATGTAGACAAGATCTGGTAGGGATTTCTAAGAGTTGATTAAAATATTATCAGGAGACACTACAGAGATAAATATTAAAATTGATTTTTTCTTTGAGTGACTTAAGTAAAATCCTGTCTAACTGAGGATAAAGTAAATTGTCTTCCATTTATTCCTAATCTTCATAAAATATGGATGCTATTATTTTAATATTGATTTTGACAAGCTGCTAAAAACGCAGTAAACCCCAGAATAGATATTTATACAAAGTAGAAACGACAACAGCATGGAAAAAGCCAGGTAGTAGATAAAATCGAGTCATTTATTGGATGGTGCAATAAGCACCAGCTTTAGAGACAGGAAATGTACTTATAATTGTTAACACTGATGGAGGCATACTTTGCCAGATGCTAGACTGAGCACACTAAGTGCATTGTCATTATTAATTTTTTTAGAGACTCTGCATGTGTGTATCATTATCATTTCTGGTTCGCAGTGTGGGAATTGAAGTTTATTAGATGAAGCACCAGGCCCGCAACCATATAACTAACACATGTTATTCAAGCTCATGCTTGCTTGACACCAGAGCCCATTGTTCTTAATAAATAATATTAAGGTCTAAGTAGAGATTTATTTTTTATTCCATTTTCCCGACTCTATTCCCAGAGCCATACACATGATTGTTGTGTGATGAATATTTGTTGAAAGACTATTACAGATAACCCATATTTGAAAATATACAGGGGAAGTGTGGAAAATTAAAAAAAAAAATCTATATGAACAGAAAAATACAACTTTAAAAGATTTTTAATTTGGCGCTTGAACTGATATTTCTCATTTGGGAATGTTATTATATTAAACATCTTAGTTTTGGATTATGTTTCCCATGTCTTAACTTATTCTGGTTTTATAATTTTCTTTTATAATTAAGATAAAGTTTGAGTGGTTAAATAAAGGAGGACAAGCATTTGTTAATTCTGTGAATTCGATAGAATGACACCAAAATTTCAACCAAACAATTTAAAAAATGCAAAATACATTAAAATTGGGATAGATGTAATTTCAAAATAATTAAAACGTAAATCTGTTAGATCCAAAAATATGTTATCTAAAAAGTGAAAAGATGATTGTGAAAACACTACTCTTAACATAACGTTGTTCATAGATTATCATTTTTGTTTTGGCCTTGTTTTAATTTAACTGGACTGTGCTAAAATTCATAGCATTTTACTCTTTGCAATCTTAGATAAATGGAATGAGAGATCAGGCATAGATTTTAGCCCTGAAAATAAGAAGTGAGAAAGCTGTGAGAATTGTATTAGTTAGGGTTCTCCAGAGAAACAGAAATATATATATATATTTTTTTATGTATATTTTATATATATGTATGTTTATATGTTTTATATATGTATGTATATATACATACTAATATATACATTTATACATACTTATATATACATATACATACATATACATATATACATATACATATATACATATACATATATATGTGTGTGTGTATATATATAAAAACTGAATTATCTCATGCTCAGAGGAGGTCTGCCTTTTGGTTCTATTTAGACCTTCAACTGAAGGAAGAAAGCCCACTCACATAGGAAGGGCAACCTGCTCTACTCAAAGTCCACTGGTTTAAATGTATCCTTCATCCAAAAACTCTGGCACAGAAAATTCAGAATAATGTTTGACCAAATGTCTGGGTGCTGTGGTTCAGTCAAATGGACACATAAAATCAACCATCACAGAGAGAAACATCTGTTTTTGAAAGAAATAAAATTTACCCAATAAATTACTTCCTTAATTACCAACTTGTTAGAAACCCATGGACAAATTTATTTTTGTCTGTTGGTTGTTTTTTCCTCTGACACAAGCGTGAATTTTCAGTTCTTGTCTGTTTTTGATACTGTCTTTAATATCATGTGACACTAAGCTGATTAGATTGCATTAATTCTCTCTGATATTTGTCATATCTGTACATTTAGATACTTTGCAATACAAAGTTATACATGAGGCTGAGAAAGTCAAGCTCATCATCTCATAGCAAGTCCTCTGTGGCCGGTCATTAGTCATTTTCTATTTCTTCTCTTTGTATTTTTAATATCAGTTCAGTGTATGAACTCATTTAAGACATACTCTCTCTAGAGAGGCAGTTTGACATTTTAGTTCTCTTTAATTCCTCACTGTTCTTTCAGGTTAAATAAGAATCTAAGATATACAGAAATTTAAATTCATAAATTTTATTTTTACTACATAATTAGTATAGTAATATAGACATTTTAGAAAACTAAAATCTACCCTAATTTTATTTGAAAAGTCACTTTAGTGAGTATTTCAATAATTTTAGTTTTAAATAAAATATAATGTGAAAAAATCTTGAATTAAAAATATACACAAGAAGACCAGGCACAGTGGCTCATGCCTGTAATCCCAGCACTTTGGGAGGCCGAGACAGGCAGATCACCTGAGAATGGAAGTTCGAGACCAGCCTGACCAACATGGCATAACCCCATCTCTCCTAAAAATACAAAAAATAGCCAGGCATGGTGATGCACACCTGTAATCCCACCTACTTGGGAGACTGAGGCAGGAGAATCGCTTTAATGTGGGAGGCAGAGGTTGCAGTGAGCCAAGGTTGGGCCACTGCACTCCAACCTAGGCAACAGAGGGAGTCCTTGTCTCAAAAAAAATAAATAAATAAAAGCGAAAGCAATAAAAATATATTCAAGAATAATGAGGCAGGAGAAGGATATGAAATTAAAACAATGCAGAGAGAAAGGCTTCATTTTTTCTCCTCAATATGAATTTGTAGGTAGCATTTCTACTCTATATTACATCATAACTCAGTATTCTTTTCCCTCCTCCTTAATTTGTGGTTCGAGAGGAAACATTCTTTGTTGTAATTTTGTGGTATTTCATTAGTAGTTTCCAAATGATTTTCAAATTTCTTTTTGGAGGACAAGTTTACAATTATAAGGATCTTCACTAACAAATAGTAGTTGGCTATGACTTTTAGAAACTATAGAAGTCTCCTTCAACTTATTATTCTGGAACACTACTTCCTATTAAGTCATAGTAGAAAATCTGATTTTTAATTGCCATTAAGTATAATTCCTCTGAAGCCTATTTCCTCATTGATAGTTGAAAAAGAAAATTTTTATTCATATGGTAGGGTGAGCCGATATGAGAAATTCAACTTCAAACATATAAAAACTCACAAAGCATAGCATTGTGCATTCTAGAACGAGTGTTAGTACAAAGAAAAATGAAGGTAATATTTAGGTGTCAGAATTAGAACCCTCCAAATCAAAGCCAATAGAGGACACCGAAGACACACAACCTTGGGACAGCCAAACAGGATACAGCCCTTGGGGTCTGGTTACTGACATTTTAATGTCCACATGAGAGTGAACATTACATGTGCCCAAGCCCCGTGAAAATATTGAATGTCCTTGAATAATCTGTGACATTCATTCTGTCTCTAAAGTGAGGATTTGAATATCCTATTCACCAGTCTAAGGAATCATTATGTAAGTTAGCTATCCACTTGGGGTAGTGGGTAGAAAGGAATTACCATGAAACCCCAAACCCCACCCCCATGTCCCAAGTTAGTGTTAGTACCAAATCTTGTCATCTGTGATGTTGATCATCCTGGAGCTGAGAAGTTAACATAACTGCTCTTTAATTACAAAATTGAAGGGGCAGCCTACCCCTCCACACCTGTGGGCGTTTCTCGTTAGGTGGAAGAGAGACTTGAGAAAAGAAATGAGAGACAGAGACAAAGTATAGAGAAAGAAAAAGTGGGCCCAGGGGACCGGCGGTCAGCATACAGAGGACCCACGCCGGCACCGGTCTCTGAGTTCCCTAGTATTTATTGATCATTATCTTTACCATCTTAAAGATAAGGGAATGGCAGGATAATAGGATCATTGTAGGGAGAAAATCAGCAGTAAGACATATGAATAATGATGTCTGAGACATGAGTAAGTTTAAAGGAAAATGCTGTGCTTGATATGCATATGCAAACATTTCCACAAACTTTTAGCAGCATTGCGCCAGCAGTTTTCTCCTATCTCAGTAAACAGAGCATACAATTGGGTTTTACACCGAGATGTTCCATTGCCCAGGGACGGGCAGGAGACAGATGCTTTTCTCTATCTCAACTGCCAACAACCGTCAAAAGGCCTTCTTTGCTCTTGTGCTAGTCCTCCTCAGCACAGACCCTTCACGGGTGTCCGGCCGGGGGACAATCAGGTCTTTCCCTTCCCACGAGGCCATATTTAAGACTATCACATGGGGAGAAACCTTGGACAATACCTAGCTTTCCTAGGCAGAGGTCCCTGTGGTTTTCCGGTTTTCCCACAGTGTTTGTGTCCCTGGATACTTGAGATTAAGAGAATGGTGATGACTTTTAACCAGCAAGCTGCCTTCAGGCACTTGTTTAACAAAGGCGCATCCTGCACAGCCCAAAATCCATTAAACCTTGAGTCACCACAGCACATGTCTCTTGCAAGGACAAGGTTGGGAGTAGGGTCACAGATGAACAGCATCTCAAATACAGAACAAAATGGAGTCTCTTATGTCAACTTCTTTCTATATAGACACAGTAACAGGCTGATCGCTCTTTCTTTCACCACACAAAATTATTTTGATCTCCTATAGTCCACAACAATGATCACTTCATAAGTACGCATTTCCAACTCAGGTAGCTATGGCTCCTATAGGAAACCAATCACCTTTGAAGAAAAACTCACAGAAAAAAGTACACACACACACACACACACACACACACTTACATACATAAAGAAGCTAATTGCTGTGAGAGTCAGTAGATGTAATGAGTGTCAGATTATGCACTGCAAGAACTCACAATAGAGTAATATAAATGGCAATTTAAAATATTCAGTCTTAGTGCTCAAAATTAGGTAGAAAAACAGCTACTCCATGGGGTACAAACAGTATATCATGGAAAAAAGACGAGGCAGGTGGATCACCTGAGGTCAGGAGTTCATCAAGACCAGCCTGGCCAACATGGTGAAACGTCATCTCTACTAAAAATACAAAAATTAGCTGGGTGTGGTGGCAGGTGCCTGTAATCCCAGCTACTTGGGAGACTGAGGCAGGAGAATCACTTGAACCTGGGAGGCAGAGGTTGTAGTGAGCCGAGAGCGCACCACTGCACTCCAGACGGGGCGACAGAGTGAGACTTCATCTCAAAAAAACAAACAAAAAAACCAGAAAATACATTTGAAAAAGAACTAGAATAACAATTCCAGAAATGATAAAAGGTAGCCACCAAAATAAAACTCAGAGGACACATTTAAATAGTATATTGGTTGCTAAATATACATATACAAAAGAGAAGATCAAGTCAATTAGAAGATGGAAATGAGAAAACCTTACATACAATTGAAACATACAATTCAAGTAGAGTATGTGGAAGAGAGATAATACATGAGGTATATGTGGGAGACAAATTATAATCTATACAGAAGAGGGTAAGAAGCCCCTCACACATCTAGTAAAATTACTGCACTTAGAGTCATTTCAATAAAATGGTTGTAGACCCTCACAGGTTGGAGGAAAACAGTCACACTTATTGTATTGCTAGCACTGTCATAACAAAGTACCACATGCAGCAGAAATTGATTTTCTCAAAGCTCTGAAGGCTGAAACTGAAAGATCAATATGTGGACAGGCTTGATTTCATTCAGAAGCCTCTCTCTATGGCTTGCAGATGGCTTCCTTATCACTGTGTTTTCCCATGGTCTTTTCTCTCTACATACATAGCCCTGGTGTATCTTTGTATGTCAGAATTTTTTGTTCTTATAAGGACACCAGTCAGACTGCGTTAAGGTCCACTATAATGCCCTAATTTTAACGTAATCACCTCTTACAGGCCCTATGTCCAAACACAGTCACATTCTGAGACCCTGGGTTTAGAACTTCAACATAGGAATTTGTGGTGAGGGGCATAGTTCAGACCGTAACAGTTATGAAAAAAAATATTTTAAAAACATAGTTTTCTTAAAAAGGACTAACAATCAGGCCACTATTATAAAATATATAACAGGATGAAATGGAATAATGTCTTTCAAACACTATTAAAAAGTAGTATCAATATAAAAACCCCCAATATGAGAGAATCTTTTCAAGACAATGAAATAGAGTAGGAAATAAAAACAGAGTTACTTTTCACAGATTCTTACTGAAAAATAAATGGTTGTTGAATTTTAGAGTGAAAGATTTTGAGGAAGAAATGATATAAAAGTATTAAGCTTTAGCTAAAGAATTTTAAACATTTTGGTGTATTAAATACATATTTATTATAAAAATAATTGATAAAAATAATCATGATAAAGTGATGTAGACAACAAACTTGGAGGGTATTAAAGTGAGGTAAAAATTTGCAGAAATTGTAGATAAATAAAATGAAAAGTAGAAGGATTTCTGTCTAGATTGAGTACACTCTATTTGCATTGTATTACTTGAAATGCTGAAAAGAAAGATACACTGCTACATTTTAGATTTTGTTGAGTAGAAAAAGATTTTTAAAATCTTTTTCTGTGTATATTTTTTGTGCATATTCACATAAAAAGTAGAATTATAATGTGTAATTTCTAAAACAGTAGAAATTGAAAACAAAAAATAATAAAATTTAATAGTCAATGTTTTTGTTCATGCTTATAATCCCAGCACTGTGGGAGGCTGAGAGGATAGGATTGCCTGAGCCCTCGAGTTCAAGATCAGTCTGGGCAACAAAGGGAGACCCTGTATCAGTGTAATGGTGTATGCCTCTAGTCCCAACTACTTGAGAGGCTGAAGTGGGAGGATCCCTTGAGCCAGGAGGTAGAGGCTGCAGTGACCCATGATGGTACCATTCCACCTCGTCTCAAAAATTAATAATAAATAACTTACAGATAAGTAAAGATGAAAACAATAGAAAATATGCTATGAAGGCATAAAATAAGATCATAAATGAGAAAAAAATTCGTGAATAAACATCATAAATATGAAGTTGAAGGAATAAAGAGAAAGATTTACATAAGATTTATATAAGCCTCAAAATTAACATAGCTACACTATACATTGTTTATTGTTACATATACATTTGTGTATAAAAATAATATATGTAACCTATATTATATATATATAACATGTGATATATATACATAATATTAATTTACCTATATACTAAAAACCAAGAAATGTCGGAAGCAAAATATATATATAAAACCCAAGGAGAGAAGGCAATAAAAAGCAGTAAGTATTGTGGAAGAGTTTTAAAACTTTAGCGTAAATAAAATAAAACAAATTGAAAAACTGGCTTAAGGAATTTCTATCTTTTTTTATTTTAACATGAAGCACTTTAATTTTTTAGGTGTGGAAAAAATACAAATTCAGAGACTATGTCCTCATCCATTGCCATCTTAGCATGTTTTATTTGTTTTTTGTTTAATTGAAACATACAATTCAAGTAGAACATTTTTTAAACGATTTTAAAATTTTAAAATGAAAACTTTCTTTAATTCAAGAAGATATATGATTAAGGTCAAGGGCTGAAATAGAAAAAATAGAAATAAAATGTAAAAAATAATTCAGGAATAATGTCTGCAGAATGGTATATGCATATGCATAATTGCATAGCTCAGGAATCAGAAAACTATAGCCTCAAGCTTAATCCTGCCCCTTGCTGGTTTGTGTAAATAAAGCTTTACTTAAATACAACCGATCCATTTGTTTACATAACAAAGTTGAGCAATTGTGATACAGAGTGTAAGGCCAGAAATTCCTAAATATTTACTTTTCTGCGTTTTACAGAAAGTATCTTGACATCAGATCTTTTTCCAGCTTAACATTCTTACCACATCTATTACCTCTTGACAAATACATATTCCAGCATATTCATAATATTTAAAATTCCTCAAAACCATTATGCTGAGTTTATGTTTTTTGACTTTGTATCTACTTCTTTTTCTGCCTGAATTTTTTTTTCATTTTCTTGATTGACTTACGAGATTAAATTCCTTATTCAATGTATAATAAAAATCTTTTAAAATAATCTTTCCCTCCCGCACCAAACTAGCAAGAATAAATTACTTACTTTTTTTTTTCTTTTTTTTGCAAGGCCATTTAAATATAATCTTATCTTTGCAGTCATCATATCAGTATTTACTATTTTGTGTTCATGTCCTTAGCATTTGATCAAACACTTCCTAAAGGCAGAAATCATTACTTTCTTATCAATTCATTTTTAAACTTTTTATTATCTTAAGAACTTAGGCTTATGCAACACATAAGTGGGTTAGCAACACATAATTTTGAATTCAACTGAATGTAGCTTTTTCATGTCATCAGGGACATCAGGGAGCAATAAGTGATAATTGTAGGACATTCTAATAGATAAATCTGTTAGGGAAATGGCTAGTTACAGTAACTTCCACCCACCAATAGCAACAGCAGAAATACCATGAGACAAACATTAAACGTCCTGAACTATGACTCTTTTTGAAGAGTTTACTTTAATTGCCTGTATGCCTCACTGAAGAATTAGAAAATAATTTTCAATTATCTTAGAGTACAAATGAAACTCACTTTGTATAAAATTTGAGCTCCCAGATTTTTATAAATCTAAATTTTAATATTGACAGATTTAGAAAGATATGGCCTATTCCTAATTTGCTTCTCTGTATCAGATGAAAAATAAAAATTAGCAAAAATATAAAACATTCTTTTGTGATATTATTTGCAGTGCTGAAGTTTATGGCAGAATGACAAGATAAAACCAAATAGACATTTTGACATATTTTTATTAATGATTTTTATTGACATCACAATGCATTTTATGTTGTCATATTTTCAGACACTTCAGTCATTTGTTTTCTATCAGTTTTCTGATGTGTTATTGAGAATTTTCTGAAGAAAAGAGGCTTAGATTTATTGAGAAAAACGAGCTGCTTTTTGTATGGTCATTTTTTAATGACCTACATCACATTGTTATTGAATTTTTAAAATGTTTTATAGCTAAAAATTGAGTGATAAACTTCATTTGGTGATCAGTTTGTAAAGTTTAATTAAGTATATGGCAACATTTTTCTTTTTATTCTCAATGGGTTATGTGTATTGATTTAATGATTACTGAAAAGATTTAACAAAAATTATTTATCTTTGTATGTGGGTATAGTTAATTTCTTAAAGGAGAAAAAAAGAAAAATGGAACTTGAACTGTGAGAAGACTCATTTTAGTCTTGTAACATGGATTTAAGATATTTCTCAGAGGGCCAGGCGCAGTGGCTTAAGCCTGTAATCTCAGCACTTTAAGAGGCCGAGGCAGGTGGATCACGAGGTCGGGAGATTGAGACCTTCCTGGCCAACATGGCGAAACTCCGTCTCTAATAAAAATACAAAAATTAACTGGGCATGATGGTGGGTGCCTGTGATCCCAGCTACTCAGGAGGCTGAGGCGGGAGAATCGAGTGAACCCGGGAGGTGGAGGTTGCAGAAGCTGAGAATGCACCACTACACTCCAGCCTGGGCAACAGAGCGAGACTGGTCTAGACTTAAAAAAAAAAAAAAAAAAAAAAAAAAAAAAAAAAAAAAAAAGATATTTCTCAGAGAGGATGAAAACTTTCTCAAATTAAGGCAGGTTTGATGCTCTTGATAACACAATTACATAGGTGGAAAGAAAGCGCAATGCTGAATATTACAAAGGCACATATCAACAAGAAAGTTTAGGTAGACTTGTTACATTTATCTCATAGTCATCGTATTTATGTCCAGCATTTGGATAGTGGAGGCAATGGTTCCTAACACTTCCTTCTGCACATCTTAGATCTAGTCACGGTTACCAAATGTGACTTCAGGTTTTTCACACGTTTGCTTCCCTTACATTTAACTTTTGCCCTGTCAACTAAAGTTACTCTTACAACAGCTTGTATAAGTATATAAAGATTGTGTGTGTACAGGATTATGTACATTCTGTCAACTTTATTTTGTAGCCAAGTTATATATTTCATATTTATACCTGCTTGGAAAAAGCTGATGAGTCTTTTTCTCATGGTGATGCTAAAACTTCCATTTAATTTGATGGATGGAACTGAATTTACAAGTTACATTGTAAAAAAAATGTTTATTAACACTTAGAGAGTGCTATACACATAGCAAAAATGTGTTTGGGGAAAGCAATAAAATGCTCAAATAATGCAATGTAAGGGTTCAAAACTATAGTGAAGTTCAACTGAAGGGTTCTCTTAGATATCTATTTCAAAAGTGGGACTTGTTAAAAATGTGAAGTTTTGAAGTCACAATTTTGTTGCCGTTACTATTGTCCTTTTAACTGTAAAAGAGATTTTCACTTCAAAAATGACATTTATGAAGAAATACTCAGTTTGCATGGCCTGTGTAACATATGAAATATTAAGATGGTCTTAGTATGTGAATGCAGCATTGTCTGCCATATAAAAATATTTTACACTGTTATTTTAATTTGTCTGAAATCATAATCTATAGCCTTAATAACAGCTTTCTTATGAAATGCATGTAAATGTTGGTTTTAGAATGTAAACATATAGGACGAGTTAATTGATGATAAATGAATAAATTACTTATGTAAAATAAAAACGAACAGAGATGAACTGTGTATGCAAATTCAATGGACTTTACCATAAACATAATGAAAAAAACTTAATTTGAAGCACCTTCTTCCAAAAGTAATCCCAATGTACATAGTTTCCTGACATTAATCTAATTTGGGGAAATAGGATTCATTTCTGTACTTCATTTGTCTTTTTGCTTTCTTGTGTTTTCAAAAAGGAAATTAAATTCCTAGGATTTAAGGAGTTAGGAAATTATTGTCATTATAAGTTGTTATACTACTATTTTATAATGTTCATTTTTACCCTAATACTTCCGGTTTGAACAGTCACCTCATTTTTTCAACATCTATTTTTGTATGACAGCTGGAAACCCTGTTTGCCTGGAATATGTTTTATTTTTATATAATTTATTTTTAAAATTTTATTTGTAAAAATTTAAAGGGCATAAATGCAGTTTTGTTACATGGATACATTGCATAGTGGTATAGTCAGGACTTTTAATGTAATCATCACCTGAATAGTATCCATTGGTAACCATTAAGTAATTTCTCATCCCTCATCACCTTCCATCCTTTCACCCTTCTGAGTCTCCAATTACTATTATTCATCCTGCTGTGTGCATATGTCAGAACTAGGAAGCTGTTTTGCCATAAAAGACTGATCTGAGCCCCATCATCCTTAATTATATGAGAGCAGCAGCCAAATAGAGCTTCTCCTTTTTTCTATTCTTCTCCCAAGAGTCCTTTTTTCAATACAGCAGCCAGATTGTCTTTTTTAAATGTGAGTTGAGTTACCATTTGACCCAGCAATCCCATTATTGAGTATATACCCAAATGATTATAAATCATTCTACTATAAAGACACATGCACCTGTATGTTTATTAAAGTACTATTTACAATAGCAATGACTTGGAACCAACCCAAATGGCCATCAGTGATAGACTGGATAAAGAAAATGTGGCACATCATGGAATACTATGCAGCCATAAAAAAGAATGAGTTCATGTCCTTTGCTGGGACATGGTTGAAGCTGGAAACCATCATCCTCAGCAAACTAACACAGGAACAGAAAACCAAACATTGCCTGTTCTCACTCTTAAGTGGGAGCTGAACAATGAGAACACATGAACACAGGGAGGGGAACATCACATACCAGGGCCTGTCAGGAGGTGGGAGATAAGGGGAGGGAGAGCATTAGGACAAATACCTAATGCATGTGGGGTTTAAAACCTAGATGATGGGTTGATAGGTGCAGCAAACAACCATGGCACAGGTGTACCTATGTAACAAACATACACATTCTCCACATGTATCCCAGAACTTAAAATAAAATTTAAAAATAAAATTAAATAAAATTAAAAATTAAAAAAATATGATTTGATTCATGAAAATCTATCAACACCTTGCAATGGTGTCCCATCATTCTCACAGTAAAAGATGAAATTGTTACATCAGAAAAAATTCCCTTTATATATATACTGGGTCACAAAGTACTTATCTGAACTAATCTTCTACTCATATTGACCCCTTTGTTAGGGTTTTCTTCACACAGCTCAGGACCTTTCCAGAGACTTTCCTGTCTGTGTTGAATATTATTTCCCCATATATCCACCTGGCTAACTGTATTGTTATTTTCAACCTTTGATCAAATCTATATTTTACTATTGTAAATAGTGCAGCAATAAACATGCATGTGCATGTGTCTTTATAATAGAATGATTTATAATCCTTTGGGTATATACCCAGTAATGGGATTGCTGGGTCAAATGGTATTTCTGGTTGTAGATTCTTGAGGAATTGCCACACTGTCTTCCACAACGGTTGAACTAATTTACACTCCTACCAAGAGTGAAAAAGCATTCCAGTTTCTCCACAACCTCACCATCTATTGTTTCTGACTTTTTAATAATTGGCTTTCTGACATGAGATGTTATCTCAGTGTGGTTTTGATTGGTATTTCTGTAATGCTCAGTGATGCTGAACTTTTTTTCATATGTTTGTTGGTTGCATAAATATCTTCTTTTGAGAAGTGTCTGTTCATATCCTTTGCCCACTTTTTGATGTGGTTGGTTTTTTCTTGTAAATGTGTTTAAGTTCCTTGTAGATTCTGGATATTAGACCTTTGTCAGATTGGTAGAGAGCAAAAATTTTCTTCTATTCTGTAAGTTGTCTGTTCACTTTGATTATACATATATATATACACACACACACACACACATATATTGCTGTGCAGAAGCTCTTTAGTTTAATTAGATCCCACTGGTCAAATTTGGCTTCTGTTGCAATTGCTTTTGGTGTTTTAGTCAAAAATTCTTTTTCCATGCCTATGTCTTGAATGGTATTGCCTAGGTTTTCTTCTAGGGTTTTTATGGTTTGAACTTTTATACATGTAAGTCTTTAAGCTATCTTGAGTTAATTTTTGAATAAGGTGTAAGGAAGGGATCCAATTTCAGTTTTCTGCATATGGCTAGCCAGTTTTCCCAGCACCATTTATCAAATAGAGAATCATTTTTTCTAGTTTGTTGAAGATCAGGTGGTTGCAGATGTGTGGTGTTATTTCTGAGGTCTCTGTTCTGTTCCTTTGGTCTATAACCCAAATGCTCATCAATGATAGAATGGATAAAGAAAATGTCGCACATATACACCATGGAATACTATGCAGCCATAAAAAGAATGAATTCATTTCCTTTGTAGGGTCATGGATGAAGCTAGAAGCCATCATTCTCAGCAAATTAATGCAGGAACAGAAAACCAAACACCACATGTTCTCACTCATAAGTGGGAGTTGAACCTAGATGACGGTTCAATAGGTTCAGCAAACCACCATGGCACATGCAACAAACCTGCAAATATATATATATATATATGTATATATGTATGTATGTATATAAAATATATATTGGTTTTATATATATATATATTTTCTGGATATTAGACCTTCGTCAGATGGGTACCATTCAGGACATAGGCATGGGCAAAGACTTCATGGCTAAAACACCAAAAGCAATTGCAACAAAAGCCAAAATTGACAAATGGGATCTAATTAAGCTAAAGAGCATCTGCACAGCAAAAGATATATATATATATATATGTATCTTTTTACTATGGAGCCTTTCCTGGCCGCCCATGTCAAATTGGAACTCCCTGCTTCCCCGCTTTCACACATCATCTGCACACCACGTCCCATCCTGATATACTTTTACAAATTCCTTAGCAGCTACAACCTTTTAAGTTACTATACAATTTATTCATTTTTATTATGCATAATGATATCAAAGTCAGGAACTCTAGTCTGTTTTGTTTACTATTGTATGCCAAGTTCCTAAAAGAGAAACTGTCACATATTAGGCATTTAAGAAACATTTTTCATATGAATGCATAATTAATTAATTAGGATAATGACATGGATATTGGCTGAAATTATACACTATAATAATTGAAGTGTGGAATTGCTGGAAAACAGTGGCTAAAAATAAGGAGATTTGATTTTGTTCCTTGTTTTATTATTACTTGGCTGCACTAACTAATCTTGTGCCAGTGACTTAACAGGTGTCTCAGTGATGTACATCACTGATTAAAAATAAATAAAGGACCTTGGACTAGGTTATTTTCTATTTCTTATGAGTTTTGCATTCTGTCATCCATGGCTATTCTATGGTTTTGCCATAGAAACAACTAAACTTGAATGTGTATTAACTATTAACAAATTAGTAAATAGATTTTTGGAATGCATAACATATAATAGGACTTGAAAAGGTCGTTGTTGAATGAATTTATTTGTAACTTTCATTTGATCATCTTGTATATTCAGATAGCAAGTTTGTGATTGAATTGCAAAATACAGTGTTAGGAGTAAAACAATAAATGAGTTGCTCTGCCTTCTATGCTATATGTAAGCACAGTAACAGTAGCAATAAAAACACAAAATGCATTAATGGGTCATAGTGTGATTTATGTAATGAAGAATGATCCTCATGGGATAATGGAAAGGACACATCTGGAAATGGGCCATGTGAGAGAAATTCATTTTTATTCTTGTTAGTTTGACAAATGCTCCTGTAGTTGGCAATAGATACTGACTTTCAGAACATAAAGGATGACCTAAACATTCACAGCATTTTTCTGATGAGAATAAGATGTTAGTGCAATGATAAGTCTGTCAACAGTTCATTTCTAACATTTATGATATTTATGAAAAATTCTCCTTCTCTATCCACATGGTAAGTAGAAGAGGGTACAGCTGTAGATTCATTTACATTTTCACTAACTTGAATAAAGCCACGTCATCAATTCAGAGAGTACTTGAAAACTGAGAAAATCATATTAGTCCTATTGGTTAGCTTTCCACATTGATTAAGCATTAATGGCTTAGGTTTAACATCAGTGCAGCTAAAGAAAATCAACATTGTTAAATAAATACATGTAAAAGGGGAATGTAAGATTCATTAAATGCATTCACATAGGTCACATGTTTCATACATTTAATCAAAATATTTTTCTACAGCTCAATTTTCTCAGGTATATATTAAGTCACTGTCAGTACATGTCTATCTAAATTGTCCCCTCTTTGCAGGGGCCAGGGATAATTAAAATAAATTATTTATAGAAGAATGTGAGGACATTAGAACCACAGTAGGGATTGAGTAAGCACCCCCATTACACATATTTCAGACTGAGGATGGTGTGTGTCTCAGTTCGTTCAAGCTGCTATAACAAAATACAATAAACTAAGTAGCTTATAAACAACAGAATTTCCCACAATTCAGGAGGCTGGGGAGGCCAAGATCAAGGGGCAGATACAGTGCTAGGTGAGGGTCCTCTTCTTCATAGATAGCTGCTTCTAGCTGTGTCTTCACATGACAGAAGTTAGCTAGCTCTCTGTGATCTTTCTTAAAAGGGCACTAATCCCAGTCATAAAAGATCTGCTTTCATGACTTAATCACCTCCTAAAAGACTCCACCTCCAAATACTATCACCTTGGAGATTACTAAAAATTAAACATGTGCATTTTTGGAGGAAATAAATATTCAGACAGTAGCCATCCACCCCTGCCATGACCAAATTCATGTCTTTATCACTTGCAAAGTACATTAATTCCATCCCAGTAGCCCCAAAAGTCTTCATTCATTCCAGCATCAATGTAAAAGTCTAAAGTTCAAAGTGTCATCTAAAAATCATCCAAGTCACGTAAGAGTGAAACTCAAGGTAGTCATTTTGAGGCAAACTGCTCTCAGGCTGTGAATCTGTGAAATCATACATATTATGTGCTTCCAACAAAATGGGACAGTATAAGATAGACTTTCCCATCCCAAATGGAGAAACAAAAAGGAGAGAGTTATAGATCCAATCAAGTGTAAAACCCAACAGGACAAACATTAAATTTTGTCTAGAAAATAATATTACTTTACTCTTTGTATTTCTTTCTGGACACACAGGGACAGGGTTTGGTCCCCCAAACCCTGGATCTGGGTAGTTGCATCACCATGACTTTAACGTGATCATGGGTTGGAGTCAAGTTCATGCAGCTTTCTTAGTCTGGAGTTGCACACTAATGACTCTACCCATCTGGGGTCATGGGAGCAGCGTAAACATTGCTTTAGTGTAGGCTCTCTCCGGTGGCCACACCCTGTGCAGGTCTCTAACTGGACCTCATGGCTGCCTAGGGCATTCTTTCAAATCTAGGTAGATATAGCAATGTCCCTTCAGCTTGGTAGAGATGGCACCCTGCAGATGTCACCAAGGTCTATGGCTTGTGCTTTCTGGATGGTCACACACTACAACTTGTGCTGCATTGGGCTGACTGCTGAGGAGCAGGGAGCCAGAATGTGGAGATTGTTCTGCCCTCAAAGCCTTTAAATTCTGAGTGTGTGATAGAAGGGGAAGTCTCAATGATCTCTAAAATGCCTTTGGAGGTCCTCCCTCTGTTACCATGATCAATAGCACCTGGTTACTAACGATACATATTAATTCTCCTTCTTCAGTTGTAGACGATACATATTAATTCTCCTTCTTCAATTGTAGCTTGGCCATACTCTTGGTGTTCTCTCCTGAACACATAACTAATGTTTATAGGCTGAGAATTTTTCAAATCTTTAAGTTCTGCTTTCCTTTTGATTAAAAAATGGTGTCTTTAAATAATTATTCTCTTCTTATACTTTACTATAAGCATTTAAGAGAAGCAATGGAACACCTTCAACGCTTTACTTAAAAATGTATTCAGCAAAATATCCTATCTTGCTGCTCACAAGTTCTGCTTTTCATAAAACACTAGGACATAAACACAATGCAGTCAAGTTTTTGCCACGTTATAACAAGGGTCACCTTTCCTCTGGTTTTTGGTTTTGGGGTTTTTTGTTTGTTTGTTTTTGTTTTTGTTTTTGTTTAGAGAGAGATGGGAGTCTCCCTATGTTGGCCATGTTGGTCTGGAATCCCTGGCCTCGAGCAATTATCCCACCTTGGCCTCCCAAAGTGCTGGGATTATAGGTATGAGCCACCATGCCTGACCCTTTTCTGCAGTTTTCAAGAATATGTTTCTCATTATATATGAAACCCCATCAGAATGGCCTTTATCGTCAATACTTCTACCAACGTTCTCTCTATGGCCACTTGGTAATCTCTAAGTTTGAGGCTTTCTCTTCTTCTGGACTCTGTTTCTCCTATTCTTCTGGACCCTCACCAAAAATCACCTTTAATGGTGCATTCATGGAAATGTAGGCTTTTTCTAGCATGCACCAGGAAATTCTTCCAAACTCTACACATTACCCAGTTCCACAGTTGCTTACACATTTTTAGAGACACAGTCATGGAAGACTGACCACATGCACAAGAATGGTCCCATAAGAATACAATACTGTATTTTTATTGTATTTCCTATATTTAAATACACTTACACATACAAATGCTATTGTGTTACAATTGCCTACAGTAGTCAGTACAGTTATAAGCTTTACAGGTTTGCAGCCTAGGAGTAATAGGCTATACCATACCATATAGGCTGAGTGTTATAGGCTATACCATATAGGCTTAGAGTGTTATGGGCTGTACCATCTAAGTTTGTGTATATACAATCCATGATGTTCACACGACAAAATTACCTAACAATGCATTTCTCAGAACACGTCCCCATCCTTAAGCCATGCATGTTATGTTATAGCAGTACTACATGTTGTATGTTATAGCAATACTACACTTTTGCTACCAATGTCTGTCTTAATTTGTTTGGGCTGCTGTAACAAAACTGAATAGCTTATGAACTACATAGGTTTATTTCTCACAGTTCTGGAAGCTGGTAAGTGCAAGATGAAGGGAGCAGCAGATTTGGAGTCTGAAAAATGTCAGGGCCCACTTCCTTATAGACAGAGTGTTCTTGCTGTGTCCTTGTATGGCAGAGAGGGCTGCTATCTCTCCGTGATCGCGAGGGATCAGCCATTATGACCTAATGGCCTCCCAAATGGCCCCACCTCCTAATACCATTGCCTTGGGTGTTTGTTAGGATTTTAATGTATGAATTTTGGGGGAACATAAACATTCAGACCACAATAGTTTATATGGACTCTTTGCCACTGCTATGCTAAAGACAGAGTTAGGTCAAGGAAATGTAACATGGGACACAAAAAGCATATACTAAACTAGGCAAATTCAGGACTTAGGTTTACAAAATAGGGTACAATGCAGTTCATTAAATAAAATAAGATTACAGTAAATTCAATAAGCAAACAGCACTTCCTGAAACACAAATGTGTCGTATTCATAAAATATTATATTACTGACTGGGTGCTGTGGCTCACACCTGTATTCCCAACACTTTGGGAGGCTGAGGCGGGCAGATCACCTAAGGTCGGAAGCTTGAGACCAACCTGACCAACATGGAGAAACCCTGTCTCTACTAAAAATACAAAATTAACCGGTCATGGTGGTGCATGCCTGTAACCCCAGCTACTTGGGAGGCTGAAGCACGAGAACCGCTTGAACTCAGGGGGCAGCGGTTGCAGTGAACTGAGATTGCACCATTGTACTCCAGCCTTGGCAACAATAGAGAAACTCTGTGTCAAAAAATATATATATATTAAATGAGTATATCATTAAAATGACTTTCATTCTCTTACTGGGTTCAAAAGACTTTCAGTGGGTTAATTCATGCATTCATGCATCGATTGATGGTTTACTAAGTATAGCTTTGTACTTTACAACATAAGGAAATATTGATGAAAGAAGTATACAGGAATATAGTTTGCACAGAGCTCACATTTTAGGGGAGAAGACAAACGACTTACATTTGCAAGAATAAGTGAAAGTTGAGTTATTATCATTAATGTGATGTGGTTAATATTCACAGATTGTTTAACCCTTGAGAAATTTAGGTTTCCTAAATCACAGCTAATATATCTCATGTTACATTGTCTACAGTTACCTATAAATAAACTTGATTGAGTGTTTGGTAGTTTACACCACTCAGTTTGAGTTATAGCTCTTGACTGCTGTTCTTAAGGCACAGTTAAAGACTTGGTTGAAACATATAGTATTCTACTAGCATTTATGAAATTGCTTAAGTGTTATTTGACTAATGTTTGAGAATTATTTGAGGTGGTACGGCACAAAAGGCTAGCAGAATTCTCAATAATTTTTGAATTCTTAGAAAAAAATCCTCTTGAAAAAATTTAGAATAGTTCAAAATTTAAGTTTTATGTTGTTCAGTATGTTCTATTTACCTAGCCAGGATAACAATAAGTTTCCAGTTTAAAATGGGTTTCATGTATTTTAAAATTGAAAATACAACTCAGGTGTTTCTTATGTTTTATACATCAAACTTTAGAGAAAGGCAAGTTCGTAAAGCTTCTCAGTACAAATGGAAGTAGTACTACTAATCAGTGTGGCTTCTATTAAAATATATTAATCTATTAAAATATATTAGCATAAATCCCTGTATCATTAACTTAAAATAAATGATATAAGATATGATAGCACTATTTATTTTAATGTCATCATTAATATTTATGTGAATAAAGTAAAAGTTAACATCCATGAAACAAGATTAAGCACATGTTCATTCATATGCTGTCTATAAGGACAATAAATATGTTTAGAAGATTACTGTATATAATTGGCTTTTTTGAGCCTTTCATATTTTGTGCTTTTAAATAAAAGTTTGAATTATTAATTTTCAAAATTAATTGCCATCTTGTCCATGTTTGAACTATCACAAAATTATCAGAGATTGCAACTATCTTTTAGCTATAAATCTATGCTTCTTTGTTTTGGGATGTTGAGCTTGTACTTGAATCCTGCAAAACAGAGTTCTCCTTTAACAGGGCCTTTCTGATAGGTACTGCATAGAAAGAACTCGCAGAAAATTAAAAGGGAGGAGTAGACAGAAGAATGTACTTCTTTCTGCATGCATACTTTATCAATCAGCTTTCCTTAATTGTCTTTCAACTAAACAGTGAGCTAGTAGCTGTTGGTTTCATTATTTTATTTTATTTTATTTATTTTATTTTATTTTATTTTATTTTATTTTATTTTATTTTATTTTATTTTATTTTGTGTGTGTATGTGTGTTTGTGTGTGTTTCTAAAATTCACCTAATCTCATCTATTCAGAGACACCACTGGCAGCCAGGCAGAACCCTTTCCCAAAAAATCTAGGTTTCAAATCCACAGGCCTCTTCTAAAGTTTTAGGCTCTGAGAACCCCAAAGTCATTTGCTGTGTTAACCCAGCCATGGTGATAGTAGATACTTGGTTTATTTATTGCAATTCTGATCTCATTTTTCTCCTATTTACTTACAACCATGCAAAAATCCATGTAACCAATAATAATATAAATTCTTTAGGCTGTTTAAAGTCACTGCTTACAGAGAGCATTTCATTAGCCTATAAATGAAAATATCTTTGTGTCGATCATGGTGCTTTTAAGAAAATAAAAACCGTAAGAATTAAAACAAGAAATACCATGCAAACGTTACTAAAATAACAGAACTGACTATTAATGTCATTTAAAGTAGACTTCAAATAAAAAATTAGTTATAGAGACAAAGAGGAACATAACATAATGATAAAAATGAACAATCAACAAACATACTTATGTGTAAGAACCCTACCATGTATGCACAAAACAATAAAACCTCAAAATACGTAAAGTAAAAAAAGTGATGAAGATGAAAAAAGAATTAGAGAAGTCTATAATTATAGTTGGGATCTTCAACATTACCAGCTATTGATAGAATACTGAAGAAAAAAATAGCCAGAATATTAAATGACAACAACAAAAAAATTCCTCATATGTATGGAAATGTTGGAAGTATGTGACAGATATGCCAAAACCAATTATAAATGAAAGTGAGGCCAGGCATGGTGGCTCACGCATGTAATCCCAGCATTTTGCAAAGCTGAGGTGGTTCGATTACTTGAGGTCAGGAATTCGAAACCAGCCTGGCCAACATGGTGTAACCACGTCTCTACCAAAAATACAAATATTAGCCAGGCAGTAGTAGTGTGCCCCTGTAATCCCAGCTACTCGGGAGGCTGAGGCAGGAGAATCGCTTGAACCTGGGAGAGGGGGTTGCAGTGAACTGAGATTGCGCCACTGCACTCCAGCCTTCATGACAGAGCAAGACTCTGTCTCAAAAAATAAAATAGAAATGAAAAGTGAGAGAACATACTGGATAATTTTTAAATGCTTTGGAAACATTTTGTTGTTGTTGTTGTGGGAATGTAAAATGGATGCTCCAAGGGCTTAGCAAAAGTAGACTTCTTTGAGAACTTTTCTTAAGAAAGCTTGAGATGAATAGAAGTTGCTTTTACAGATATGTACACCCATGTGCATGTTTCTGTGCTATGCAACAAGAAAGGACATTCTAAAATCTGGGGATGGCACGTAAACACATAGAGTTTATGGTTGAAAATCATAGAAATGATGTATATGTTTTGAAGGATTGGGTGATTATTTCTACTTCATTCTTAATTTCTACCTAGTATTAAAAACATGAGTTGTTTTGTACTCTTTATCAAGTAAATACTTACTGTGTCTTTTTTTTTTTTTATTTTGGAGAGTTGTCTGAGTACATTTATTTGAACTGATTTCCAAAAATCAAATGCATCATGTGAACAACATACTACTATTTATAATTAATTCAGCCAGTTTCTATTTAAAAACCTACATAGAATGATATGTTCCCTAAATGCTCATACTAAGATTTATTATTCTAAAATATTTCTACAGAGAATTGAATGGATTTTAGGCAGTTTATTGTATAATAACATAGCAACAACTGATCATTGGGCCATGCTCATGTCACTTTTATTCAATTCATTTAATTAAGTAAATGTCTTGAGTGCCCTATGTTGCTTATTTGCTCTAATAGAATTAGTCTCCCCTAATAACAGAAAGGCATGAAGCCTAAAAGAAAGAAAGGAAAAGCCAAGAACAAAGAAGAAGAGGAAAAGATAAGAGAAAATGTAGCATTACTATACCTACTTTCTTCTCATCTTTGAATGTATTTCTTTTGGTTCTTTCAAAGAGCTGTGATCCCTCAATTAAAATAAAAGGAAGGAGAAAGAGATGAATGCATGTGTCCAAAACCTTCTTAGTAGTCACTGTCTGAAGTGCTCTCTATCTGATTCTTTATTTTTTAAATAAGAAGTGAGATCAGGAAGTGGGTTTGGTAGAGAAAGGCAAAGATAGTGTTCAGAAGTTTGGGGAGAGTAGAGAATGTGTGAATGTACTGTGCTGGAAAGTGCTGAGATGACTAATTAAAAAAATAGAGTAGGATGTGTGCGAGTGCCTAAGTGAGGAAGTTTCCTTAAATTTTGGTGCTTAATTGTACAGTTGAATGACTTCTTCCAGCCATAGTTACCATCTAAATGTGAATACTGAGGGAGAAGGCACAATGATAGCTTTATCCCAAATTACGGCTTAGCAAGATAGGACAAATTAAATAAAAACAATTCAAAAAAGTATATAGCATAACTGCACAATAAGTGATTGAAGATATTATTCCAAAAAGTACATGCTATATTACAGTTCTTTAAAAATCATTATAATTATCTTACCAAAAACATGTTTTTTTCAGTATGTAGTTGAATCCAATCACAGTTTCTCCCATGAAAAATAGTGAGTAGCAAGCACATGCACTTCTTGGGTGACTGAACATGGTTCCTAATACTCACAGATGATTGACATAATAGAGCATGATTCTTCTGTGCTTTCAGATGTCTGATTTTGGCACTGAAGTTTCTACTTGTCCATCTTCAAATGCAGACTTGTCATTTAAAATCCAGAAATTAATCTTGAATCTTAAAACACTGAAACTCTCCTTGACAGTGCTTCTCTCTAAAATCTGAGCAGTCTTTTGTTTTTAAAAAGATTCTCTTATGACAGTGTTAGGTGGAATTAAACATGAAGCCTTTACCAGATATCATACCAGAGATTTTTTGTTGTTGTTGTTGTTGAGATGGAATCTAGCTCTGTCGCCCGGGCTGGAGTGCAGTGGTGGGATCTCGGCTCACTGCAAGCTCCGCCTCCCGGGTTCACGACATTCTCCTGCCTCAGCCTCCCGAGTACCTGGGACTACAGGCATCTGCCACCACGCCCGGCTGATTTTTTGTACTTTTAGTAGAGACAGGGTTTCACCGTGTTAGCCAGGATGGTCTCAATCTCCTGACCTCATAATCCGCCCGCCTCGGCCTCCCAAAGTGCTGGGATTACAGGCGTGAGCCACCGCGCCCAGCCCTCAGAGATTCTTATAATCTTTGCCATGGATTATAGGAATGCTCTAGTTAGAAACAAGCAAACAAAAATTATCCAAATGTCAGTGCATTAAATGCAGAAAAATTCAGTTGTGATGTTATCTGAAGTATATATGGCATCTTTCCTTGGATAATATAGAGCTGAATTTTCCTAAGTGATAAAGAAAGGCAGATTTTGTGTTTATGCATTACAATGAAACCATAGAGAGGTCTCAAAGAGTCTGGACACTCCATTGTAACCTGAAGAAACACTCCCCAGACCACTGAAATCCATTGATTATTCTGTTGTTTACATACAAGTGGGTGAAAAGAGAACATGGCTGCCCCAGCATATTTTGGGCATATAATCCGTCAGCGAAGATGCTCCAGAGAGAGGCGAATTTTCACAGATGTCCCTTAGTGAACGAAGCTTGGTTGTGCATGTTCTTGTTTCTCCTTCCTAAATATTTATAAATATTCAGCCAACCAACTCAGTATAAATTCTTCTTTCCTTTGCCCCTCCCTCAAAGAGTCTGCTTGTGGCTTCTGACCAGAGGCTATCCTTCCCAGTTGATCAGAATGGCCAGCCTGCAGACCGCAACATTTTATGAAAAATAAAACTCTCCTTTCCAAATGTATACCTCATGTATACTTTTCGTATATTTAAATTATCTCTAAGTTATTATAACACCTAATACAATGCAAACTCTTTTTTACTGTATTGTGTTTATTATTTTTATTTATAAGTTATAGTTTGGAAGTAGTTAAATGAATTGAATGATTTTCCACTCAATCCCAAATATGTATTTATGTAAATGGAGTTTCTCAACTTTTATATTTATAAAAACAAAGAAAAATAAAAATATAATATTTGAAGAATAGGTCAGCTTTATGTATCTCAATAACAGATGAATATCCAATAAAATGTACTTTTAATGTTAAGATTATTCACAAGGTATATAATATATTTACATTGTCTTGGTGAATTCTGCAGTACCAAACATTTTAGAATCCTATGGTTGTAGGGAAAAAATAATAGCTCCCATAGGTTCATAGTTGAAATGGACCCCTGATACATAAGACAGATTAACAAGAGAAAAACCAAAAATTGATTTATATGTGTATTTCACCCAGAAACACATAGAAGATGAGTAATTTTCACAAAGGTGGTTTTTAATTTCATCTTACATAACATCATCAAAAAGAATAGAAGATTTTAGAGAAGTGACAAGTCAAAGGAAAGGGGCTTTGAGCCTCTAGGGGCAGCAACTTGTAGAAATGCAAATAAATAGCAGATAAAGGTTATGTAGTAATGTTTGTTAATGTAGATTCCTCTGCTATTGTCTTAGTCTGCTCATGCTGATAGAACAAAATACAACAGACTGAGTATTTTATAAAAAACAGAAATTTATTTCTTTTACTGTTCTGTAGGCTGGGAAGTCCAAGATTAAGCCACTAGCTTTGGTGTCGGCTGAGAGCTGCTATCTGATTCCAAGATGTTGTCTTGTTTCTGTGTCCTGGCGTGGGGGAAGGCGAAAGAGCAAGAGAGTCGAATGGGGTCAAGCCTCTTTTATAAAGGCCTTAATCCCATTTACTAGGGCTCCACCTAATTACCTCCTAAAGGTACCACCTCTTACTGCTATCATATTTGCAAATTCAGTTTCAACACAGGAATTTTGGAGGAGACACAAACATTTAAACCACAACAGGTGCCATCTCCAGACTGATAACCATCTAAAGTTTTCTTCAGTGGTTATCCTTTGGCCTTCCTGGTAGAGAGGAGAAGTGGAGTATCTTTCGTTTTTGTAAATTTATGTTTCACTTTTGGGCAAATAGAGATAGGTCAGAGAAATTTCTAGCATGTGCTTTTTCCTAATCACCTTCAGGTCAACAGTTCTTATGCCAAAGAAGTATTAATATATCTTAGGGTGGTATATTCTGGTCTCCCATGCCATCATTTCAAAGAATATTCAGTGTATCCATTAAAACAGGTAGTTAATTTTACCATCACTTTATGACCGTGTGAGAAAAACTTAGCATAAATACTAAATACAGAGAGGTAATGTACAGCCAAATTGTTCATTTTAGAGAAACATAAATAAGCTGATTTATTTGATGTTTCTGCTACAAGACAGATACAACTTGCTTTGTTCTAATCTTTAATTGATGAAATGTTTTTAATTCTTAATACCCTCCTTCGGTTATTGGTAATTTTTTCAAAATTATTCTTACCAGAAATGCCTTATATCCTGAATTATTAATATGTTCTACTCTGTTTTCAGATGTTTAAATGTAGGTTTTATGAAACTAAGAATTGCAGTTCTTGCTAGAATATAAGCTTCGTGATGGTCAAAGGTTGTTTTATTCTCTGTATGTTAAATAACTAAGAATAGTACATACATTAAGCCACATTAGATCAAGGTTATTGTTTGAGCATTTATTTAATCTTTTAAATTGTAAGTTATATTTATAATTTTAATTGTCTATAGTCATGCAAATATCACTTACCATCATTGAAGTTTTTATACTTTCCATGGTGTGTTTTGTTGCATACAAGTAAGTGCTCCTTGTTCTTGATGTAATTTCTCTGCCCCCGGGGTTCCCTATTTCTGCCCCAGTGGGGAAAGTGGAGCTGCATTTCATCTCTATCTATACTTCAACCAGACAAGCTCCATATTTATTGTTTCAAGGACGAGTCTCTATATAATATTTCAAACAAATCTTGAAAACTGCTTTTCTAGAATTCAGTGCTTCTCAAACTATCTGTGTTGAAAATCATTTTTTCCTAATATGTTCCAATCTTAAGCTTTAGCAAAGTATATTTAAAAATAAAATGCTATTTGAAAAAAATAGTAGGTTCTTTTTATCAAAAAAGGAGGACTGCAAGTGCAAATCATGTTTTTAATTGTTAGATTTATTGGACATAAAATTAACCTGCCCAAATTGTTACATTCTATGCTTCATCTCAATTTTTACAGTGATATTGTCAGTTACGGATAATAATTATTTCATGGATCATTACCATTCCTTAGATCATACTTCAAGCTGGTCAAATGATGATCTTAAACTGGTAATTCAGGGAACTGAAAATATGGAACTTTTACCTAGTAGATTCCAATCTGTCACTGTTAAGAGGTTAAAATTTTTGGCTCATTCTAAACTATCAAAGCATAGAAAATGTTATTTAATATTCTAAATTATAAATATTTTGAAATGTTTGTAGCGTTGTTTTCCTACTGGAATGAATTATAAAATGAGCAATCTTTAGGAAACAAAATCAGGCATTCGGGCACAATTTGTTATTGAGAATCATGCCCCTGAAGCCTGTGCAGAAAGGCTTTAACCACATCGTGCATCTTGGAATGCCAGCACAGCATTGTGTTGACAATAAACTTGAAGGAGAATGAGGTCATTTTTCAGCCAGCTTCCAGAAATTGCCTCTTTAAAATTCTTAGTTCCTTAACTGCAATAAATATCCATGTTTCAATCTCTAGGCCTGAAAAAAAAACTGCACTACAGCCCACAAGAGGTGATTTCTGTGTCAGAGGTAGGGGGAACAGTATACAATTTTGTGTGAAGGAAAACCCAGCCATTAACATAACTTACATAGCAGCTGCGTTTTCCCTGGAATTCATTCACTATGTTGAAAACATTCATGGCAATGTGAACTTTAATCAACCTAAAGGTTTTCCTGTATAGAAAAAGGATGGAATATTGATTATTAAAGGAAAAAGCCTAGTGAGTTTTGTATGGAAAATAACTCCACAGCAGGATTAGATGAGAAAATGTTTTCCCTTCCTTCTGCATAGGTAATTTCTATATATTTTTTGTTGAGTTTGTCTGGTGTAGTTAATAAATGATCATAATAAATAACAATTATATATAAGGTAGGTGTTTTATGACAGTAACAGAATATACTTACATACAATGGCTTGTCTTCTCTCTTATTATTATTTTTTCTTTAGTCTTACAAGCAGAATGGCACCAAGGTATAAAATTTGGTTGAGCATGGACCAAAGACCTATTGAAACTCTAAAATCAAAAATCCAAGGTAGTATTTCTGAGAATTGAACTATTATTGTGTTACCCAGAACTAGTATCATGAAGCATAGAAATAATTCCTGCATAGTTATTTTATTTAAGGCATTATGCCATTTGATATTACATAAGTCTGGAGAGGTAATATATCTTGATTTCAAAAAGCTCACACTTTAGTAGCTAGGTGGAAGGGCTTTGAAAGTGATTAGTAGACATATATTTAATTAGTTGTATACTATTTTAACACTGATAAATAGAATAAGTACAAATAAAGTTTCATGAAAACACAGATAAGGAAATAATGGGTTATCAAGGATATCAGGATAAGGTTCACAAAGTGAGTGACATACATTTCCTATAAGAAATATGTACAATTTAAACAGAAATTTTAGATATAGAGAAATTTAAGCAAAGGGTACAGTCTCATAGGTATGTTTGGCATGTTCGAAAAATACATCCCACATTTTCGTCGGTCCTAATGTCTCATAGTCATCATAGTTTTCCTTAAGTGGTCTAAGAATTAAAAAATAATTAAATCATAAAATACATGCATTTGAATAAGCATGTGACCTCTAATTCAGTTGATTTTATATAAAAGGTAAACTCCTTTTTCAGAAGTTCAAGGATAGAGGCCATGTAGCCTGGCATGATTACCCACAATCAGGTTTTAAATTCTTCGTTAATCAATTCATTTGAGATGTTTAAAATAAGTCATTTGACAGTCATATGACATCATAAATGTTCTATCTCTCGTATAATCTTATCACTTTCAACAAAGCTGACTTTGAGGGCCGTTTACATTAAATAATGGGACCTCTGAAAGGTTTTCTAAAACACAAATTAACAGTTCAAACAGCTTCCAGTTTCATTCGTGTCCCTGCAAAGGGCATGAACTCATGCTTTTTTACGGCTGCACAGTATTCCATGGTGTATGTGTGCCACAATTTCTTTATCCAGTCTATCACTGATGGGCATTTGGGTTGGTTCCAAGTCTTTGCTATTGTGAACAGTGCCACAATAAACATACGTGTGCATGTGTCTTTACAGTAGAATGACCTATAATCCTTTGGGTAGATACTCGGTAATGGGGTTGCTGGGTCAAATGGTAATTCTAGTTTTACCATCATTCTCAGCAAACTAACACAAGAACAGAAAATCAAACACTGAATGTTCTCACTCATAAGTGGGAGTTGAACAATGAGAACACATGGACACGGGGAGGGGAACCTCACACACCGGGACCTGTTGGGTGGTAGGGGGCAGGGAGGGATAGCATTAGGAGAAATAGCTAATGTAGATGATGGGTTGATGGATGCAGCAAACCACCATGGCACATGTATACCTGTGTAACAAACCTGCATGTTCTGCACATGTACTCCAGAACTTAAAGTATAATAATAAAAAACAAAATTGAAATTTAAAAAAGAGTTCAAACAGTAACTTTTCCTGTTGCGGTAGTTTTTCGTTTGTACTTAGTCATCCTTCGATATACCATAGAAACTTCCAAGTTATGCTTTAGGATATTGGAAAGTCCTCATTAATTTCTTGTACATTTAGTAAACTTACAATTTAGGAGTAAATTTTGAATATTGAACTCTGCACACGTTTGATAACACTCATAATTCCTCTTGTTTCTGCCTTGTTAATCAAGTAACTTTTAGTATTTGTTAATAAAATGTAACAGATGTAACTATTAAAACAAGTTCAGATTTTTGAGCTAATGAATAAAGGGGCTAATGAGTTTTCCAAAGTAGAAACTTGAATCATATGAACGTTGATTGGACTTAGTGTATGAAGAAAAGGAAGAAACTCAAGAAAACTCTAAAAGTTTCAAACATAAGTGGGAGATATTCACTGATAACAATGCATAAAATAATATAATGATTACATAAAGGGAACTGTAATTAGTGGTAAAAAAAAAATAGGGACATTGTGAAACCAATTGAATATATGGTTCTTGGGGAAGATCTAGGCAGTAATGTCGAGGAGATCCAGTTGAAAAAATACTTGCAGATTGTTAAATCGGTAATATTAAATGAGTGAACAAATAAGCTAAGAGATTCAGATATTTGGGAAGCCTTTTGAAGCATTAGCAAAGAGATTATGGTTGAAGCTCTAGAATGAGGTCACCTGGGCCCATGGTGGAGAAGAACCAATGAAGACCGACTTGAGGAGCAGCAGTGAAGGACTGTGAAAGCAAGAGGAATCAAAACAGAAGCCCAAAGATGGACACCCAGAAAGCGAGAAGAGGGTCAACACAAAGACATTTTTTCAGAGGTCAAGGAAGGAAAAGGTTTCCAACACAAATTAGAGAAGTCATATAAGCCTAGGTTATAAAAAAGAGGCCCTTGATTTAGGCTGTTACGAGACTTCTGAGTCAGTCTTGGTTTGGGAATACAAATGAGGTTCTTTTCTAAGAAGGCATGAATGAGGGGTGAAAAGAACAAATATTTTAAATAAATACCAGCTTAATTAAGACATCCTTTGACCATTCCTCACCTACGCATCATCTTTTCCAAACCTAACTTACACAATCACTCTGCTGCTAGTCTAGGTTCTGTTCAAAATCTGAGAGATGACTGGCAGCTAAAATCCCATGGTAACGAATAGAATTGTTAGCGTTTACTGTGGGTAGACTTAATCATACAAAATTTACCTTCAAACCATGTAGGGTCATTATTCATGCCTCTTTAACTGGTTAAGACCACCAATAGGCTATGCAGGTTTATTGTTCTAAGCTCACAAATGGCCACCTCAAACACACAGTCGCACACATGTATATACTCGCAGACCCAATACAAAGAAACAACACATAGTAAGAGTTATAGTCCTTGGATATATTTCTATGTCTGCAGTTTTGAGAATTGCCAGAAAACTTTTGAATAAAACATTCAAGACCATAAATTTAGGTAGAGAAAAACTTTCTAGGTAAATACCCTGAGAAAAAAAAATGTACTTACGGGAAAATGCCAAACAGAATGTGTTCAAAGTCTCAGCTCATCACTTTTGTAAATAATTTATCCTCTCTGTATACAACCAAATTTCTGCATCTGCAAGATAGTGGCAGTAATGCCTGCCTTGTCCATTTGTTCAATCTGTATATTCTGTTGTATTATTCATAAATCTAGCAAATTTGAGAGAAATTTTTTGAAGTTGTCTTTGTTTAATCTTTTGTTTTATTCACAGACTTGGCTAATAAAATGCCCTTAAATATGTCAAACTGTATTTATATATATAATGCATTTTTATTTCTTCTAAAAATATAGTCCCCTGTTGCCTAATACATATATGTAGATACATATGCATTTTTAAAATTCTTAAGTAATTATCATAAATCCGGCAGATTTACAAGTGTAGTGAAACTTAAGTTCACTGACTATTGCAGCAGTATTCATAAACTTAATCTCCCATCAACCTAAGAATTGTAAGTCTAAATTAATTGATCAAATAACACTTTATGTGTGTTACTCAAAAGATAGACTGATCATATTAATTGTTCACATTCATTATATGTATTTAAACCCCTAAACATTGCATTAGTTATTCTCGTATAACATAAGAATAATGTTTATTTTTAATTTGATCATTTAAATATTTTTATACTTTATTTAAAATTTTTCAGTTATTCCTGCTAAGGAACAAGTATATCTGGGACTGCAAATACTCGGCTACTTTTCTTATGACCTTGATTTCCTGAATTGCCCTTTATAGCTGAAGTTTCCTCTTAGTAATTTTACATGCACAGACTGTCCCTGCCCCACTCTACTCCTTGTACATTCCTGACTTGTCAATGCTGTACTCAGAATTGAGGCCAGGTTTACGCAGAGGCCTCTTTTCCCCGTTGCAATAGTACCTAAATAAAATCCAGTATTGCCACTTTAACTACAGTTCACATCTAGTTTTCTTTTATGTAGAAATTAAATTATATTAGATTATTCTGTGTATGCAAAACAGTGTCAGACTCAAATATTTCAATTTCTATGATGGTCTTTTAGAGTTTTTATAATTAAGAAAACACCTCAAGTTTCAATAAAACTAGTAGATCACCGGATGACAACTATTAATGCTTTTTATTCATAATTTCGATTCTATGTCTTGGGAAAACACTATTGCTAGAAAATTCTTACAGCTTTTTTTTTCCTCTTTATCCTCAGAACACTTCTGTATATTGCTCTTTTTCTGAGAGGCTATTTTTGAGATTCAAAAATTAGATTTTTCATTTTTCTTGATATCTGGAATGACTCATTTTCTATAGCACTCAATCCTCAAGATTATTTTATCTCGTACATTTATGAAAGAATGAAAAGCAAATTTTGTTATGTAACATGTTTGTCAATACTAAATCCATTTGAAGAGCTTCTAGAAAATATTTTCTTTACAAATTAAATTCATAAAGCAATATCAGCATGGCTAATCAATTAAAATTTTTTAAATTTTTAAGTAGTACAAAAAACCTCAATCTTTACCCTACTATAGACTGCAACTTTTAATTTATTAATATCTTTGGATCAAATGATTGGAAAAAATATAAACAAGATCTTAATACAAGTAGTATACAGTGTTCATATTTTTATAAAAATGTGTTTTTTAATTTTTGACAAATGAATATTTTAATTAACTTTATTTTTCAATTTAAAATTGAATACAGGCAACCTGGGATAATGATGTTTTCATTACATTGGGTTTTCAAAGCAATTAATCAATAAATTATATAAAACAGAAAGAAGCAAAAAGGATAGAAATAAGATGGTAATTTTTTTTTCTTTTTTCTTTTTTTTTTTTTTGACGGAGTCTTGCTCTGTTGCCCAGGCTGGAGTGCAGTGGCACGATCTCGGCTCACTGCAAGCTCCGCCTCCCAGGTTCCCGCCATTCTCCCGACTCAGCCTCCCGAGTAGCTGGGACTACAGGCGCCCGCCACCACGCCTGGCTAATTTTTTTTGTAGTTTTTGTAGAGACGAGGTTTCACCATGTTAGCCAGGATGGTCTCCATCTCCTGACCTCGTGATCCACCCACCTCGGCCTCCCAAAGTGTTGGGATTACAGGCGTGAGCCTCCGCGCCCGGCCTAGATCTTAATTTTAAGTTTCCATAAAACTCCTTGACCAAACAATTAAAATGTATGGAACAAAAATAATTTATCTGGAAATTTTACTAAATTTCTGTTAGATTTTGGCTTTTTTTCATAGTTTACATTCAGTACCAAACTCAAACCTATGAAAAAATAAGTATCTGTATATTAAATTTCAAATATAAATATTAATAAAGGAAACCTAAACTACACGCATAAGACATGTTATCAAATTCAAAGTCAGGCCAGGCGCAGTGGCTGACAGCTGTAATTCTAGCACTTTGGGGGGCTGAGGCAGGCAGATCACCTGAGGTCAGGAGTTTGAGACCAGCCTGGCCAACACAGCGAAACCCCTGTCTCTACTGAAAATACAAAAATCAGCTGGGTGTGGTGGCGAGTGCCTGTAATCTCAACTACTCATGTGACTGAGGCAGGAGAATTGTTTGAACCTGGAAAGCAGAGGTTGCAGTAAGCCAAGATTGTGCCATTGCACTCCAGCGTGGGCAACAAGAGCGAAACTCCGTCTCAAAAAAAAAAAAAAGAAAGAAAAAATGAAGGTCATTCCAAAATAGCACATAAAAGAAGTTTTTACTTTCACTCAGATGTCAAAAAATTAAATTATATGTTTCTATCTATTTATATATCTTCTATTCATATTTTAAATGAGGAAATGATTAGTAGAATGTAGAAATCACAAAATATGATTTTAAAGGTTTTGGAACTAAGGCCCATAACTTGTCTGTAGCACTGGCATGCATTCACCACTGAAGATTGGAACTGAGCACATGTCATGCGGTTATCAGTAGTATAAATGGGACTGGGGGGAAAAGTTTTCATTTTAAGTTTGCAGTCTCTACATAGTTCAGTTTTACTGCTGGTTCTAGTTACTCTGAATATAGTGACATTTTTGTGACCCTCCTAAACTGGAGACTACTTTAACACACATGCTGAAAACCACTTAAGAAACCCAGCTACAAAGTAGAGTTTTGAGTAAAATTACACAGGTTGGCCCTTCACACTACTTTTCCTGCTCAGATATACTGTGCTTTAGCTCAGCAAACCTATTCTATTGTGTGCCTAGTCAATGATATAAATTCTCTTTTCCAGCCATTTTTTTTTAAGCCAGGGGGTAAATTTCTGGGACAGGACCAAATCCAATTACCTATGGAACAGGTGCTATTCTCAGGGAAGGACATCTCTTCTTTACTACATTATATGTAGCACAGAAGTTTTATTGAAGATTACAGCTACTGAGATTCTTTTTCTTTCCTCATAGTTAATTCTACAGGGTTGCTGAAATGGTCATAAAAAGGGAACTGTAGGCTAGCATTTTTGCCATATTCAAAAAGGTAGACCTTCTGATTCTTATCTACAATTCTGAAATCCAGAAAACCTAAAAGCAAACATTTTCCACTCAAATCTAAGAATATAGAAATATGCATATATCAAATTTCAAATATAAATAGTAACAAAGACACCAACTATATTTTCAAGATGAACAGCATCATTGGTCAAAGGAATGTTGCTTTTTACTCTGGGTAAACGCAGGGTCACTGATACGGTTTGGCTCTGTGCCCACCCCCAAATCTCATCTCCAAATCCCCCCACATGTTGAGGAGGGAGGGACCTGTAATCCCCACTGTCAGTGGAAGGAGGTGATTGGATCACGTGGGTAGTTTCACACATGCTGTCCTCACCATAGTGAGTGAGTTCTCACAAGATCTGATGGTTTCATGAGGCAGTTTTTCCTGCTCTTGCTGTCCCTCTCTCCTGCCGCCATATGATGTGCCTTCTTCCCCTTCCGCCAGGACTATAAGTTTACTGAGGCCTCCCCAGCCATATCAGTCAATTAAACCTCTTTTCTTTATATTTATTTGTTTATTTTTTTGTTTTGAGACGGAGTCTCGCCTGTGTCACTCAGGCTGGAGTGCAGTTGCGCAATCTCGGCTCACTGCAAGCTCCGCCTCCCGGGTTCCTGCCATTCTCCTGCCTCAGCCTCCGGAGTAGCTGGGACTACAGGCGCCGCCACCACCCCTGGCTAGTTTTTTGTATCTTTAGTACAGACGAGGTTTCGCCGTGTTAACCAGGATGGTCTCCATCTCCTGACTTCGTGATCCACCTGCCTCAGCCTCCCAAAGTGCTGGGGTTACAGGCGTGAGCCACCTTGCCCACCACCTATTTTCTTTATAAATTACCCACTCTGTCATTACAGCATTATGAAAACAGACTAATTCAGTCACAAAAAAAGAGAAAAAAGAAAAGAAAAGAAAAATCTGCAAAGAAAGTGACATCATCTGATTGGAGCTTTAAAAGAACAGATTGAAAACAGACTGTGTAAGTAAAGGGACAGACAGAACGGTTAGAAGACTTCTGCAGCTAAGACAATAGATGATGATGATGATTTAGACCAGGATAGAGGCAATGAGCAGAAGACGTGGTTTGATTATGGCTATTCGGTATTTTAAAAGATCTAACTGGCTTTCCTGATGAAGAGTATGTGGAGTGAAGAAAAAGTAATGGACTTAAGGATGATTTATTTTATTTTGGCGGTGGTGGGGAGCGGTCTGAAAAGCTATTTTTAGGCCCTCAGGCATCCACTCATGTGAGCATCTCATCGGGTTCAGTATGATGTTAAAACTTGCATTATGTTTGTGCCACAGACATCAAAATCCAAGCCAGTTACTTCACTGACACTCAGCAGATGGAACACTGATCTGGTCCAATACTTCAGCTTTCAAAAGAAATGCTAGATTTACTGAGAGATCAAATGGGTTGCATTTTCCAGGAGACTGGATGTCTTTCAACGGTAGCTTTACAATAGGAAATTTTTATCCAACATTGATTTTAGAATCTTACAGCCATGCAAGATTCAAAGAATAAACAGTGCTTTGTAATTCCAGTGGATGTATTTTCCCTTGACTAGATTGGTAAGAGTTTCAAATGCTATTTTTATATATTCACTCATCAAATTATTATTTCAAAATTATAATGCAAAGAAAGAAGATTAAAACACATGTCCTCCTCTAAAGAACTTTACGAGGATGCAAAAACATCTACAAAAATAACTAAACGATTAATAAGAATTATAGAAATAATTTATTAAGGTAGTTAATGTGATTTTTCTTCTGGTTAGTGGGGTTAGATTAACTACCTCAGGAAGAAAGCATTTTCTTGTGGGTGTGTTTATATGTGTGTGTTTTTGTAACAGAGGAATCACAAATAAAAATAATCATAGTAATTTTAAAAATGTTGAAAGCTTAAAAATTAAAACTTTCTTTTTAATTTTAGCTAAAAGCTGTAACAAAGAATAGTATATATTTAAACTTACCACTTAGCTCAAAATAAACTATTGAAGGAGAGGGAGTCCTGATTATCCAGATAAGCCCTAATGTAATCACAGGGAAGAGAGAGTAGAAGAGAGATTTAGGTGAGAGTCAGAGAAAGATATAATGATGTCTGCAAGGTCTCAGGGATGCAATATGAGAAAAACTCAACTCACCTTTTCTAGCTTTGAAGCGGGAGAATAGGCCCAGGAGCCAAGGAAGCCTCTAGAAACTGAAAACAGTAAGGAGGCAATGTTTCCCTAAAGTAGAAAGGAATACAGCATTGCCAACATCTTCATGTTAGTCCAGTAAGACCTCTGTTGGATTTCTCACCTGCAGAAATCCAAATTTGGATTGCTAAATAATAAATTTGGATTGCTTAAGCCTTCTGATAAATTGTTACAGCAGCGATGGGAAACAAAAACCAATATCCAAGGGAACATCTCTGTAGAAGCTAAAACAAAGCAATACTTGCCTACCTATTAATCAAAAAAGGGAAAACATTTAAAATGTTATTTAAGTCTAGGCTTTTAGAGATATGAAAGCAGGATATGACAGGAAAAAATAAAAAGTAATTAAAAACATAAGAAAGTAAAGTCTTGTCCTAGGAAACATTTTAGTTTTAGATTTACAACTTAAGTTGGAGTACAGTGTATTAAAAGAGTGTAATATAAGATAAATTTAAAATATTAGAAGAAACCAAATATGGAACACTTTGCTTAGCATGGAAATTATTACTTTATTCTGGGAAGCATGAGTTAAAAAAAAAAAAAAAACTAAAAAAACCAAAACATAACCCCAAAATCTCAGAGAAGAGAAAAATCTACATCATCTATGTATCTATGTATCTATCTATCCATCTATCTGGCTATCATATAAAATATTTCTGTATCCATCTATCAGCTTCCTAAAGTCTACATCCATCTACCATTTTTCTAAAATCTACATCTGTCATCTATCTATATCTATTATCTATCTATCTATCTATCTATCTATCTATCTATCTATCTATTTATCTATCTTTAAATACAGATTCTAACATACTGGTGAGAACATGTAGGTTTTTGTTTTGGATGTCGAACCATGGGAACTATTGTAAATATGTAAGGAAGTAGAAATTGGTAAACTTTGTGATTCTGAACCGCATTGAAAATATTACAGTCCTCTCATGTAAATATATATGTATTACAATAAAACTGTATTGCATATCAAGAATTATGCAGTAATGCATAAGAGAGAACAAAGGGAAAACTATTTCAGTATAAATGACCATATAATCAGCATGGTTGATGGCAAATGATGCTTCTATCCTGAGGCTACTAAGTTCTTAACATATAGTTTCTGGGTTTGTTGTCATGTGTCTGGCTTGAGCATCCCCACCTTAAAAACAGAGGTTTCAAATCAGAGACATCTGCTAGAATCAAGAATACCTTGTTTACTAACCTTAGTACCATGGAAATACAGCTCAACTGTTATTGAGTTGCTGTAATCAGAAAATAATATATGATTGCATTGAAAAGCAAAACAACAAAAACATATCAAGAGTATCATGAAATCAAAAAAGCACAAAAAGAAGTAATTTCCAGTATAATTTTTTGGTTCATACTCTCTATTTTAAATTGAGAACAAATGCTAATAATAAAAGGAGAAAATACTGTTTTAGACTCTTAGAAGAAAGGACTTTAGAGCTGAATGATAGTACTGTGCCAACATTACATTTCACTATAAATAATGCTAACTATTAGAAAACTCATAAGATACTCTTAATAAATCTAAAATACCTTTCTTTGAGTTTTGACCAAATGTGACCTTTTATTTTCTTTTGCTATTCATATTTTTGGCAAACTTGATCAGAGACAACATTCTCATAGTAAGAGAATACATACCCATATGTCTATTCATAAAATATAATATATTTCAACTACAAATAATGTGTTCCTAAGTGAACTGAAATGTGCACTATAAACATGGCATTGAGCTTATATTAAGACCATTAGTAAAAGGCATTGGTAAACTACTTAACAGCTGATTTTCTTGATATTCCTTTGTGTGTTGTTAATATCAGCACTCATAACTACTAAACATATGCCATCCATAGGCAACTTTTCTAGATTAAAAAAAATGTGTGCACAAAGGAAAGGAAACCAACATTTATTGCTGGTTATTGCCTTTATACAACCTTGTTTTACTTAGTCTTAGCTTTCTTCCCATGAGATTATAATTACTCCTTTAGGTTTGAATAAAGATATTGAGATTGAAAGCTTCACAAATTAGCCAATGGGTTAAGTGGGGAATGTGGGATTCAATCAATACCTCTTTGATCCCAAACTGTAGAATTTTTTTCTTGGTATAAAAACATGTTAATATACAGACACTTGATAATATCTATCCCTGCAAGTGCTTCGATCATTGGACAGTAATCATTCAAACACTGTTTTTATTATCTGATACTTAAATTCTAGAGCCATTTTCTTCTCTCAGTCAACTCATTTTCATTTGTTATGTTAGATTTTTATTTTTGTGTATGTGTGATGTTTAATACAATTTAAGATTCTTGTGTAAAATCTCATAAATTTTGAATCAGTAAATCTAGAGGGCGGTCAAGAATTCTGCACTATAAATATCCCAGGTGTTTCTGATGCAGATGGTCTGTGAACCACAGCTTGGCAAGCCCTGCTTTGAGATTAGTTCAGATTTGCCTTTCTGAGGAAGCCCACTTTGATCCCATAAGCCTAGATTAGGTGTCTTTTTGCATGTTTCTATAGACATGTATGGGGATGTATTCAGAGCACTTACCACATGAAAACTGTAATGTTTTGCTTGTTATTGGTCATGTGCATTCATGATTAGAATCTGTAAATACAAAGACTGCATACTTCTAGTCTTTTCTTATCCTGTTGCCAATTAACGTGGCTCATGGTAGACACTCAGAAAATATCTGATGATTAAAATAATGTAATAGTTGATAGCATCCACAATCATTGGAAAATTCAGATACAGTCTTGAAGTTCAAATTACAGAAAAGCTTGCCAAAAAAAAAAAAAAAAAGGGAAAGAAATTAAAAAAAAACGAATGACCTCATGAGAAGATGCCACTTCTCCTATGTAACAGTTATGGGATGAACTTCGTGTCCTGAACCCAAGTTCACCATGAACACTAACACTCAGCCTTGTAACAACTACCATTCCCTCTTGTATGTTAGCCTCATAACAACCTCCAGATACCTTTGCCATTATCTCCTCTAGTAAAAGCTATCATTTGCAGAGCTTGTCCCCTCATGTTACCAACTTTCAAATAAAAGTTTCATTTAGAACTTAGGCCACATGCCTGAATTTTAGTTGCAAGGAAGCTTGGAAATTTGAGTTTTTTCTTCTAGTTTAAGGGCAGGACAAGTCATGCCCACTGTATCAGGCAAACAGTTTTCTAAAACTATTATGTGTAACTACTATTATGTGTAACTAAGCCTGGAAATTTGAGTTCTTTCTTCTAGTTTAAGGGCAGGATAAGTCATGCCTACCAAATCAGGTAAATAGTTTTCTAAAACTACTGTGTGTAAACTATTATATGTAAACCTATTATGTGTAAGACAGTGCTCCAGGCTCTGGAGACAGAGATGTTCTCCACACTCAAAAAGTTCAGGTTCCATTTGGTTTATCAATTATAATAGTAATCCTACAGGCTGCTGAAGTTTTTGAATACCTACCTGGTATGGAATTGGCATATTCAGATAATTATAAGGAAAGTAAATTCTCCAAAATTTTGATTCACTTTAGAAAATAGATTTAAGGAACACACCAGCATATAAAGATAAGGCTCTTTCTTGTCTAATAATAACATTTTTAAAAGGCAAATATAAGGCCGGGCACAGTGGCTCACACTTGTAATCCCAACACTTGTGGAGACCGAGGTGGGCAGATCACCTGAGATTGGGAATTTGAGACCAGCCTGACCAACATGGAGAAACCACATCTCTATTAAAAATACAAAATTAGCCAGGCGTGGTGATGCATGCCTGTAATCCTGGCTACTTGGGAAGCTGAGGCAGGAGAATCACTTGAACCTGGGAGGTGGAGATTATGATAACCCGAGATTGCGCCATTGAACTCCAGCCTGGGTAACAAAAGCGAACTCTATCTCAAAAAAAAAAAAAAAGGTGAAAATAAAACTGGGAATGATTGACAATAAAAATTTATGGCTAGAATTGAAGTTATTGGTATAAAAAGCAAGTCAGATGAAAGTTATTTAAATGAGTTCAAATACAATTCTAGACCTTAATAAGGACATAAAATGCCTAGAAATTCAATAAACAGGGCATTCAAAATATTCACAGTGCATTTCTGAATATAACTCAAAATACAACTACAACAACAATCCATAATTCTATTTTCAGTTTATATAAATAAATACATTACATATGCATTTATATAACCTATATTCTTGAGTATCCATGGCAGTTTTTATGGATTCACTTAGTTAAAAACTTCATAGGATATTGATGAGTTAAATATATTTCACATGATTTCTGCTCACCTTTTCCAAGTTATGAAAAAAATGGTCTATAAGAGAGGTTTCGCTTTTATTATCAAGTCAGGTATCTGGGACTCATGCTTTAAATCAACTTATTTCAAAAATCCTACAATAATTTATCACCTATTCATTTTACCTGTAAAATATTTTTAATGTTTTATTTCTACTCATCTTCACTGGAAAAGTCATTCTATTAAAACAATGCGCTTTTTCCCATTTTCATGATACCAAATTTGATCTTCCGCTGGTAGATCACAAGTTTACGTAATTCTTCTGCTTCTATTTTTCTGCATGCCTCAGTGAGATGTAGTTGAATGCTATGCCTTGGCCTATATGGCTCCTATTTTCCCACCTTTATTTTTTGGCACATTCTGCTTCATTCTCTCTCCCTCAGCCTTAATGAGGCTTATTCAATTTCTCAGGTGTCTGAAACTCTTGCTCACCTTACAGCCTTTGTCCACGAAGTAGATTTTGAGGCTTGCTTATCTACCCCATCTCTGTTTCCAGGTTTTTTGTTTTTTTGTATTTGGGAGATTTTTGACAGAGTCTTACTCTGTCACCCAGGCTGGAGTACAGTGGCACGATCATAGTCCACTACAGTCTTATTCTGCTGGGCTCAAGCGATCCTCCCACCTCAGACTCACAAGTAACTGAGACTACAAGCATGCATCACCACATTTGGCTAACTTTTCAATTTTTTGTAGAGATGGGATTTCCCTATGTGCTGGTCTTGAACTCCTAGGATCAAGTGATCCCCCTACATTGACCTCCCAAAATGCTGGGATTACAGGCGTGAGCCACTGTGCCCGCCTTTGCTTCCAGGTTTTGATTCCACATCTTATCAACCAGAGCAGAACTCATACTTCACCACTAAATCACTAGTCCCTAGCCCTTTGTTTTTTCTCTGGCTTCTGATTCTTTTCCAGCATTTATCATTTCCAAATTAATGTATGTGTGTTTGTATGTGTATGTGTATGTGTGTATGTATGTGTAATGTATGTGTATGGGTGTTTACTTATTAGTCATCTGTCTCTCACACTGGACTATAAGCTCCATGAGGCCAGGAACTGAGAGATTCTATTTTGTTTACCACTATAGACAGTAGTGGCACAGTGCCTGGCAAATAGCAGGAACTCAGGAATTATCAATTAAATAAATGGATGATAGAATTTTGTTATAGATAACATAATAATACTCATAGGTAAGAGTAGGTGAGTAAAATAAATATGTATCAAGAAGTGTTTAGTCATCTCATATCTCAGACTCCTTTGTTTCATCTTCCTGAGAAATCTGAAAGTATAGGTTATTCATGAGTCTTACCTCACTATCATTTATAGTCATGAGATACTAAATACTGGAAGGAAACCAAATATAAAACTATAACAAGAAAAAACACACATTTTCATTAAAACAAAGAGAAAGCAAATGTATTTCTTCTAAAACACTAGAACTGTATTTGAACTATTCTACTATAATAAAAAAGACATTGATTCTGAAATAAAAATAGGTTCAAATATCTGACACAGCCTCCTTAAGAAGTTTAAGAAGTTAATTCTTTATGATTCTTCTGCCTTCAGTATAAAATGAGATTAATAATTCCTGTTCCATATCTCTCACTGGATCATTGACAGCATTTAAACAAACCTTGCATTTTATGTAATATATATGTTTTTACTACAAATATTTTATGATACTTATGTCTGCTTGACTATAGCTAAGTGCTGGTTTTCCAATAGATAACATAATTTATATGAAATGTACTTAAACCATAACTACTTTATGACTAATGAATAGAAAACAAAGCAATATGGCATGGCTAGAATAACTGGGAAGACTAACCTCTGGCCCACCTGTTGTCCCATCTATCAGCCAACTAGCCTGCTCTTGTTCACAGGGATCCAAGAAGCCAAGCATAAATCACAAACCTTCCACCACATCCGGTTGATCAGAGAAAGTCACAGAATTTAGGGTTGCTGAAATAGACACCACTCCTTGAGAAGACAAGACTAAAACCATGGCGTAAAGGGGGATAGAACCAAGGAGGAGACAAATTATGGCCATTTTTATCTACAATGTATCATAGCAGGTAACAAAGAACATGTGATTTGGAAATCAAGAGAGGATTCATCACATAAACAGAACTAAAAACAAAAATCAGATAGTCATCTCGATAGATGCAAAAAGGCTTTTGATAAAATTCAACATCTCCTGGACAAACTAGGCATTGAAGGAACATTCCTTAATATGATAAGGGCTATCTATGACAAACCCATAGCCAGTGTCATACTGAATGTGCAAAAGCTAGAAGTATTCCTGTGAGAACCAGAACAAGACAAGGATGCTCACTCCCACCACTCTTACTCAACATAGTACTGGAAGTCCTAGCCAAGCAATCAATCAATAGAAAGAAATAAAAGGCACCCAAACAGAAAGAGAGGAAGTCAAACTATCTTTGTTTGCAGATATAATTCTCTACTAGAGCACCACGTAGTCTCTGGACAAAAACCCCTTCAGCTGATAAACAACATCAGCAAAGTTTCAGGATAAAAAATCAATGTACAAAAATCAGTAGCATTTTTAGAAATCAATAATGTCCAAGCTGAGAGCCAAATCAAGGATGCAATCTCTTTGGGAGACCGAGGTGGGAGGATCACAAGGTCAAGAGATCGAGACAATCCTGGCCAACATGGTGAAACACAGTCTTTACTAAAAATACAAAAATTACCTGGGCGTAGTGGTGCATGCCTGTAGTCCCAGCTACTTGGGATGCTGAGGCAGGAGAATCGCTTGAACCCTTGAGGCAGAGGTTACAGTGAGCCGAGATCGTGCCAATGCACTCCAACCTGGGGATAGAATGAGACTCCATCTCTAAATAAATAAATAAATAAATAAATAAATAAATAAATAAATAAGTAAATAAATATAAAAAGGAATGCAATCCCATCCACAATAGCCATCAAAAGGGCTAAGTATCTAGGAATACAACTGACCAGGGAGGGGAAAGATCTCTACAGTGAGCATGACAGAGCATTACTCAAAAAATAAGAGATGATGCAAACAAATGGAAAAATGTTTATTCAATAAATCTTGCTGAGATAACTGGTTCATCATTTACAGAAGATTGAAAATGGATCCCTTTGTTACACCATATACAAAAATCAAACTATCAACACAGTAAATAAACAAGCTACCGAATGGGAGAAAATATTTGCAACTATGCATCTGACAAATATCTAATATCCAAAATCTGTAAGGAACTTACACAAATTAAAAAGAAAAAACCTCATTAAAAAGTGGGCAAAGGTCATGCAGAGACACTTTCCATAAGAATACATACAAACAACCAAAAAGAATATGAAAAAATATTCAAAAGCACAAATCATTAGAAAAATGCAAATTGAAACAACGAGATACCATCTAACACCAGTCAGAATGGCTATTAAATGGTGAAAACATATAAGATGCTGGAGAGGTTACAGAGAAAAGGAAACACTTATGCAATGCTGGTGGGACTGTGAATTAGTTCAGCCATTTTGGAAAGCAGTGTGGCAATTTCTCAGAGAACTTAAAACAGAATTATTATTTGACCCAGCACTCCCATTACTTGGTCTATAAACAAATAAATGTAAGTCATTCTACCATAAACACACATACATGTGGATGTTCATTGTGGCACTATTCACAATAGCAAAGACATGGAATCAGCCTAAATCTCCATCAATAATAGACTGGATAAAGAAAACAATGGAAAACATAGTACGTACACATCATGGAATACTATGCAGCCAGTGTAAAAGAATGAAATCCTATCCTTTGCAGCAACATGAATGGAGCTGGAGGCCATTATCCTAAGCAAACTATCAGAGGAACAGAAAACCCAGTTCTGCATGTTCTTGCTTGTAAGTGGCAGCTAAACATTGAAAACTAGAAATACAAAGAAAGAGACGACAGACACTGGGACTTACTTGAGGAACGAGGTTGGGAGGAGGAAGAGGATCAAAAAATGACCTATACTTCTTCCCTGGGTGAGTAAATGATCTGTACAATGAGCCCCCATCACAGATAATTTACCTATGTAACAAAACTGCACATGTACCCCTGAACCTAAAATAAAAGTAAAAAAAAAAAAAAGAATTTATCTGGTAGTCTTAATTTGTTCAGGCTGCTATAACAAAGTATCAGAAACTGTGTGGCTTATAAACAATAGACATTTATTTCTCACAGTTCTTTGAGGCTGAAAAATCAAAGATTAAGGTGGCAGCAGATTCATGGCTCAGGGAGGGCCCAAGTTCTGGTTCATGGCAGGTGCATTTCCACCATGACCTCACATTGTTGGGGGGGAGGGGGTAGCTAGCTCACTGGTCTCTCTTTTATTAGGGCACTAAATGCCAATTACGAAGGCTCCAACCCCTTGATTGAATCTCCTCCCAAAACCCAGCTCCTAAAACCATCACTTTGGGGATTAGGATTTCAAAATATAGTTTTTGTTTCTTTTTCTTTTGTTTGTCTTTTTCTTCATTTATTTATGTTTGAGGCAGGATCTTCCTCTCTCACCCAGGTTGGACTGCAGTGCTGTGGTCATAGCTGACTGCAGCCTCAAACTCCTGGGCTCAAGAGATTCTTCCACTTCAGCCTCCCAAGTAGCTGGGTCTGCAGGCATGCACCATCATGCCCAACTAACAGAATATGAATTTTGAGAATACGTATGTATTTAGTGCTGTGTAATGGTGATAATCTATATTTCTGTAATAGGCTATTTATTGAAAGTCTATAATAGGTAATACGGTGACCACATGATCTAAATCTTTTTATTTAAAACATCCTGGATATTCACAGTTGTTATAGATCTATTTTGCTTCAAAGTATTAAGACATGAAATGAGCTTCACCTCAGAGACTGATTAAAAACATGCCCAGGATCAATGGACACTTTAATGATGATTGCATTAACTAGTTGTTAAATAAATGCAAGGTCAGTGTGTATTTCAAATTGGTTTTGTTTGAAAGCACCTGCAACATCTATTTAATACATTGGATATGAACTGCTAGGAAAGTGTTCCATCCTAATATATCCTTTACAGAATTAATGCTTTTAACATGAGGCTATATTAATATACATGTATATAATTATTGATTACTAGAATCCTTAAGACAATGAAAAATGTTTTAGTTGGCAGAAAAATAACTAAATGAGATGCTCACTTAGGCTAAGTTAGGGAATAGAAAACTATCGGAAATGCAGCTAGGAAATAGTCAATGCTTTATTAAATACATGCATCTTTTTTTTTGGTGTAGTCTTGCAAATATATACATCTTGAATATCTAAAATATGCCAAGACAAGACTAGACATTGATCACATTAGAAGTAAACAAGGTGTATCATTCTCTTAGGAAACAATATTCTAGTCATATAAAGCAAATATATGTAATTCTTTTAAATAATGACTAATATTTTCAATAGGAAAAATAAGGATATACATGAGATAGTGATGAGGAGTGATAACACTAAACAGGTCCAGGTCAACGTAACACACATATACTAACAGTAAATTAAGTAGGCATATGAAAATCAGAAGTTACCACAATTGAGACAAATACATACATGAAAATGGTTTTGCCTTGTAAAAAGTATTGAATAATAGAATAACATTAAGTCAAATAAAAAAGCTAAAAATAGTCTTAAGAAGTTCTCTGCTTTACTCTTAAAAAAAACTTAGAATGATTTTTTGAATGAAATCGAATTTATAAAATTTTGACTTTTTAAAATAAATACTAAGGTATTATCAAAATATAACATGACATAGAAAACCTAAAATGAAATTCAGAATAAGATTTAAAAGCAGAATATTAATAGTCCAATTAAGTCCTCTTAGAAGTTAGGTTAATTATTATTTTCAAAATTAGCTTGACAATGAATCCTTACTGCATGCTTAGAAATTAGGCCTTTACATGAAGGGATATCAATATATTCTAATGGTCTAAACTTCAAGAGAATTGTCAGTGTTTAAAATAATTAATGGCTTCCTATTACAGTAAATATATACCAATACTCAATGTATGAATTTAAATTCATCTATGAGTCAGTAAATGGATGAGATGGGGAAATGGATGGATGGATGGATGGATGGATGATGGATGGATGGATAAGTGGATGGATGGATTGCAAATATGGAGTTTCTAATAAATTACTAGCAAAGGAAGGCATCTAACCTTACAAAACTAGACAACTGTCATAGACATATTACTTTTTACATAGTGCAAATAAGATCCTTCTGCTTTTGAGTTGTTAATATCATTTTCATCATTTAATAAAAATCTCCATGGAGGAAAAAACTAAGAAAGGGATTCTGGAGCCAAAAGCCAGTTAAACTCACTCCAGTTACTAACACAATAGTTCAGTGATTCTTCTTTGCACTCAAATGTAATAAAAGATTTCCCCACCAACCACCTTTTCAGAGAAGAGAAACCCTTTTATTCACAAACTTCAAGACTTGCTATAAATAGAAGTTGAAAAACGATTTAAATTTGAAAACACAGAAGTTAATTAAAAAACTAGATCAGGCCAGATGTGGTGGCTCACACCTCTAATCCTAGCACTTTGGGAAGTTGAGGCTGGCGGATCACTTAAGGTCAGGAGTTCAAGACCAGCCTGGCCAACATGGTGAAATACTTTCTCTACTAAAAATAAAAAATTCGCCAGGCATGGTGGTGCATGCCTGTAATCCCAGCTACTTAGGAGGCTGAGGTTGGAGAATGGATTAAACCCTGGAGGCGGAGGTTGCAGTGAGCTGAGATCTCGCCAGTGCACTCCAGCCTGGGCAATAGAGTGAGACTCTGTCTCCAAAAAAAAAAAAAAAAAAAAAATCAAATATGTATTTGTAAAGGGATTTAAATATGCTGTAAAAGCAAGCAGAGTTGGTAAACATGGTGATTTGTTGGTTGTATTCAAATTGTCTGAATATGTATGATAGACTTTTATTGATTATTGAGCAGGCTGATTTCACTTACGATTATCTTTTCTGTTTATAGAAAGATCTGTACATTAATAAGTGTATTTTCTTTAACAGTATATAATCTTTTTACAGATTATAAATATTCACCATCACTGTGAGAGACGCTTGAAGGAAATAGGTATGATGAGATGCTAGGAAAGAAAAGCTTTCCTGAGAGAAAGCAGCAGATACATCTGTAAACAACATAAACACATACAAATTCTATAGTCCCTTGATATCATCGAGTGATTTTCTAGTTCATACCGGGAGACCAGAGTTAACTTTTCCTTCGTCTTTATGGCATTTTATCTTTCAGACTAATATTACCATGACTCAGTAAAAACTTAGTGATTCCACTTGAGACTTCCATGGCTTTTACTGACATATACAATTTCCAGAAGAGTCAGGCCTACCTTGTTTTGGTGGCAGTTTTGATGTGGTTATAATTTATGTCTTTGGATCTCTGATTTGTAATGCATGCTCACCTTGCTTTGAGTTGTGTGTATCTGTGAGGGTGTATTAGAAACAAGTGCTTGGTGCCACAAAGTGAAAACCAGCATTCAGGCAAAACATTTTCTCAGCAAGGCAATTTACTTCTGCAGAAGGGTGCTGTGTGTGTCAGCCATGATCACGAGAGCACACCAAACAAAGGTGGGAAGGGGTTTTTATCCCTAATGCAATCCCTATCCCTGTGTCCTTCCCCTATTAGCTGGGGTTGGACTGCACAATACAAGCTGATCCCAGTTGGCTAAGACTTAAACTTTTCCAAGTAGGGAGGAAGGGGGTAGGAGTGGTTCTTCTGCTACAGCACAAGGCATGTCGGGACATGTCTGGGCAAGTAAGGGCACAACAAGAGCAGGAGTGCTCCTTGCAGGCTAAAAACAAGAAAGTACAAGGAGGTGGGGCCTCCAAACCAAGGACATTACACTATTAAACCCTTTGAAGGGGAATTCACCATCTCTGCCAGGTGTCTAAAGTAATTTTACAAGGCACAATCTACATGGATTCCTGTCGTCAAATTTCTTTTATTTAAACACAGCCTTCTCCTGGAATTGTTCTACTGATATAAAGCATCATGATGGCCTAGCAATTCACACTTCTGCAGAAAAGGAAGTCAGGAAAGAGGTGAGTTATTGACAACAACTACAAAAACATCCTCCAAGCATTGCCCTTTCATGGGCCTTGTAACAATTTGTATGGTCTGAGCCCCACAGTCAGTTGAAATGTAGCCTATGTGAACATCATGACAACAGAAAGGATCTCAAGCCACTTGCAGATTCTTGTTCGTCCTCATGGGACTTAGACCCGTGGTTTCTAGATTGCTGTTGTGACCTTTATGGAATACATTGAACTTTGTTTATGGTTATTACATCAGTAATTCCACACCTTCAAGAGGGAGGTGATCACAGGAAGCAGTAATTCTTAAACTTTTGCACACATCAGAATCACAGTAAGTTGATGGATCACAAATTACTGAGCTTCCAATGTTTTCATTTAGTTGGTCTGAAGTGGTTTGTAATTTGAAGACAGAGCACGTGCTGCACAACTGAGAAAAGGCTCTGGGTACCGTACAGCACCAGAAAGTTTCAGTCCACTCTGATGACTATCAGTATTTTTCTTCCTGCTGTACGAAATTCTTTGCCTTTGCCATTGAATTACTTTTGTATTTTCTGTAGAGTCTTGTGAGTACACTCAGCAATATAATTGGCCCTATATAACTGCTTTAGTTATCTGTTGCTGCATGTTGAATAATGCCAAAACTTAATGGCTTAAAAGCAAAAGCTATCATGGTTTTTGTGGGTGAAGAATTTGGGAAAGGCTTCACGGGGGATTTCTGTCGTGAAGTTGCAATCAAGATGTCATTTGAAATGACAGAGGTTGAAAGGCTTGACTGTGGCTGCTTTCAAGGTGATATGGTAGAAGTTCATGCTTGGTGGTGGTTCTCTCCATGTAGGCTTTTCATAGGACTGCCGAGGGGCTCCACAGCATGCCAGCTGGCTGTTCATACAGTGTTTCCAAAAAAAACACAATGCAGAAGCAATTGTTTTTAATGACTTAGCCTTTGTTGTCACATTGTGTCACTTCTGCTATATTCCATTGGTCATGTCGATCAGCCTGGGCACGAACATCAGAAAGACCATCAGGCATCATCGTGGATGCTGACTATCAGTGTCACATACACATTTTGCTCTTCCAATGGGCTGAATATTTATGCCTCCCCAAATGTATATGTTGAAGTTTCCAGCCCCAAGGTGATGGTATTAGGAGGTGGAACCCTCTGGGAGGTGATTAGGTCATGAGATACCCCCTTCGTGAAGGGGAAGAATACCCTTAAGAAATAGTCCCAAGGGAGTTTAGTGATGTTATAGTGAGAAGACATCCATCTGTAAAGGAAATGGCCCTAACTATACACCAAATCTGCCAGCACCTTGTTCTTGGATTCCCCTGCCTCCAGAATTGTGAGAAATGAAATCCTATCGTTTATAAGCTTACCATGCTTCTTTTTAGTGGTAAGATAGTAATCAGAATTCAGGTGCTAGAATATATTATGTGGCCTGACATTGCTTCTGGGATATTTCTAAGGACAGAGTTAGAGAAATGTAGCTATGTATGTATTTTGAAAAAAAGCACTTTAATACATGAATTTATATTGATACTTAGAATATAATTTTTTAATTTTCTTATTTTGCAGTGGAGAAACAATTGACTATTTTCAACATTTTATTTTGAACTAACTCTAGATTTAAAGAAGCATTGCAGAATAAGTACAGAAATTTTCAAATGACTCTTACTCAGTTACTCTTGGTGTCAATATTTTATTTAAGCATAGTTCAGTCATCAAAATGAGAAAATTAATATTACTCAATACAGTTTTTTAAAAGTTTAATTTGGAAAAATTTTAATATATAGAAACATTGTAAGAACAGTGCAAAAATCACACATATTTTCTTTATATTTAGCTTTTGTATATGTTAGCTTTGTTTGTTTTATTATTTTGGTTTCTTTGTGTGTGTAAATACACACACATTATCAAGTGTTGCACAAAATTATTGTATTATATAGGTATTATATACATGCATGTATTATATATGCATATAAAATATATATTGCATATACATTCCTGTGTTTGTGTATATACATATATAAACAGGGCACATATTAAAAATACTTTTATTGAATTGAGAGTTGTTTACTTATAGTTTTTTAGTGCTGAGTATATCACAGTGAATTTTTTAAGAATAAGGATAATGTTATAAATAGTAGTATCAAGAACTTAGATAACTTAAACCTTTACTCAATGCTTTTATCTATGTTATGATCTGTATTCAAATATTGTCAGTTGACCTTATAAAGTCATTTGTAGTTTGGCTTTTATCTCCTGTTACAGGATTCAGTCTAGGACAACACATTATATTTACTTGTCATGTCTTTTAAGTTTCCTTTAATATGGAACAATTCCTAAGCTTTTCTGTGTAATTTATGATGTCATTTTTTGAAGACTACAATAATTTTGATTTTAATGAAATGTTCTGCATCTTATGTTTATCTGATATTTTCTCAAATAGAATTTAGATGTCATAGCACAATGTTCTTTTTTAAGTGTTTTTATTCTTTAATTGAATCTCTTTAATGAGTCAGTTCCAAAAAGCTTTTGAGAAAACACGATTTGCCTTGCCCCTAAAAAATTTCCAAAGCAACGTAAATTACTTGTGTGATAGAGATTCTAAAAGGGTTGGATCTCTGTACAACTCGATGCAAGTGAGGACAAATTATAGGTGGGGGAATATCTTTTTCTTCACTATTTTCAAGTCTAAAACTCCTGCATGTGATAATACCACCAGAGGGCTTCTCTAACCCTTTGCCTTTCAAAACTTTAAACTCTTTGACTTTAAGAGAAACAATGAAGAAATATTTTCACTGGGCCAAGTGAACATTCTTTTTTCAAATCAATAAAGTATTTTCTGAGACTATGGGCAAATACAAGTATTTATTTTTAAAACAAAGGAAACCTAGGGTGGGGAGATACTTGGTAGGGTACATGTATTTTCTTTTTTTTGAGACGGAGTCTGGCTCTGTCGCCAGGCTGGAGTGCAGTGAGGCGATCTCGGCTCCCTGCAACCTCCACCTCACAGGTTCAAGCTATTCTCCTGCCTCAGGCTCCCAAGTAGATGGGATTACAGGCGCCTACCACCACGCTCAGCTAATTTTTGTATTTTTAGTAGAGACAGTGTTTCACCATGTTGACCAGGATGGTCTTGATCTCTTGACCTCGTGATCCTCCCACCTCAGCCTCCCAAAGTGCTGGGATTACAGGCATAAGCCACTACGTCCAACCTTGGTAGGACAGATATTTAACAACCTAAAATAACAAAGGTTATTATTATATAGTCACTTAAAAAATATGTTTTGGAAAAGTCGTTAGATTGTGGCTCTTTTCTTTTTTATATTAACGTATGATGCATATCACCAAGGAACCTTTGCAGTAATATACAAAATAACTACTAAGATAACTGCTCTTACTTCTACTTGTCTTTTAGAATAGTAATTTGACTCCGTTTCTCTCTGCAATGGGGATTATACCAGATGTGAACCATGTAGGAGATTGTTAATGGTTAATTTCTGCTTCCATGGAAACTACCCTGGTGCCCCTGGTTTTAAATGACTTCCTGCAAGCTGACACCAGGGGCAGCTGCTCAAAGAAACAGACTAATGCACTATACCGGGAGAAGAAAACCTTTAATATTTAACCTCATCTGTGTTAAATATATCAGTAAATGTTTCTAATAAATATACCTATAAATATTTATTTCCTATATACTTAATATGTAGACTATATTTTGAGCATATATGTAATTGTGATTTAAAAAGTGTGTCCATTTAAATGAATAGTGATGTTGAAAGTTTCAGTACATCTCTTTAAACATCTCAGAGGTTAAGATCCAGCTCATTAAGGACCTGTTTAGTATTTCCATTGACATCAGAATGTGATAATTAAGAATGGGATAACTAAGGCATTGTTGCTGACCTCAAGGAGCTATCAACCTGGTCATAAAGTAGATCACAAAAAGATAATTTTAAGACAAATACCAATTGCAGTAAGCAATAATAAATACAGAGGACATTACAGAAGTATTTAGAAGGGGCAAATTAACCTGGCTGGAGGAACATTACTCATGAGGAGCTAAGTTAATTAGACAACACTTGAATAGTAAAGGAAGAATCAAGTGAAAAACCTAACAAACGGGGCAAGTAGAATGTCACAGCAGAGTGGAGGACAGCATTAAGAAAGGCACGGGGAGCTGGGCATGGCAGTTCAGGCCTGTAATCTCAGCACTTTGGGAGGCTGAGGCGGATGGATTGTTTGAGGTCAGGAGTTTCAGACCAGCCTAGCTAACATGGTGAATCCCTGTCTCTACTAAAAATGCAAAAATTAGTCAGGCATGGTGGCAGGCACCTGTAATCCCAGCTACTTGGGAGACTGAGGCAGGATAATTGCTTGAAACCTGGGAGGCAGAGGTTGCAGTGAGCCGAGATCATGCCACTGCACTCCTGCCTGGGCAACAGAGTGATACTCCATCAAAAAAAAAAAAAAAAGATAAAAGAAAGGAATGGGGGAGAAAGCACTATGTTGTATGGATTTATTCAGGAAATAGCAAGTCATTTGGGGTGTTGAAACAAGGAATACAAGGGAACAGTGACTAAGAAAGAGGAGAATCCTGTGAAATTTATAATATGGAGGGGCCCATCATATTAATCTTTATATTGTGATATTTATATTGTGAATTTATATATTCTAGAAGGTGGGGAGCCAGAGAAATGCTTAAAACACTGAAAAGCATGGTGAAATACAATGTTTAGATAGGTCACTCTGGTGGCCGGCCATGACACAAATGGATTTGAGGCAAGGAGCCAGTGAGCGAGAGACTCCTGCAGTGGACCAAGCCAGAGCTATGAAGACCTAACAGAAAACAAAGAGAGGAGAGATGTAAAAAACGCCAAACATAAATCCTATTGAACTTCAGGATTTCTGACACTGAATGAGACTTTGGAAAGGAGGTGGTAAACAGTTGGGTTTTAGTCTGATACCCACACTATAAGTTCTTATGTTTCTATTTACTAATTTAAAAATTCTACATAGTTAGATACCATGAGTTGACCAGCATTTATGACTTCTATGAATTTCCTGTGTTGCTTGGTTTATATGTTGCATTTTTTCTCAACTGTTTTGCCTGTATTTCGCACTCTGAAAAGAGTGTTAAAATGGTGTTGAAATTTGACAGATTATGTTTCTCCCCGCATTGGCTGGGCACACAGGTTAATGCTCCATTTTAAAAATGACATTATCTGACTATGAAAAGGCTATGTTATTTCTTTATAAACTTTTTCATCATTTAAATAATGTGCCTTGACACTTCCTGAAAACATAAGCAAAAGCCCAGGATTGTCTTGATTAAATGCTAATGAAGAAATTCCTTTCTGGAAACCTGTACCACACAAATTTCAGACATAATATTTTAGTTCATTTTCTGTTGGTATAACTGAACACCCAAGAGGGTAATTTGTTTTTTAAAATCGAAATTTCTTACAATTCTGGAAGCTGGGAAGTCCAGTGACCAGGGTCCACATCTGGTGAGGGCCTTCTTGCTGATGGGGACTCTGTGCAAAATCACGAGGCAGCACAAGGCATAATAATGTGGCGAGGTAAGATGAATGTGCTAACTCAACTCCCTCTTCCTCTTATTATAAAGCCACAAGTACCACTCCTGGGAAAACCAAATAATTCATTAGCCCAATAATCTATTAATCCAGGAATAACCCAGTTTATCCTCATGACTCAATCACCCCTTAAAGGCCTTACCTCTCAATATTTCCACATTGGAGGTTACGTTTCAACAGGAGTTTCAGAGAGGGTAAACAATCAAACCATACCATACAATATTGAGCTAAAATTTTCCACTGGACGTTGTTAATGCCTCTTTTAAATAAAATAATGTTCTCTCTATTATTTAATTATTGATGTCTTCCTTGATTCGCTATCAATAAATATAGAGTTCAAGAAACGATTTCAGTCTTAAAATCTTACATGCCAAAAAAATGGAAAACTTCAAATTACACATCATTTCATCCATAATTTTCATAGCCAGTTAAACAAAGTGCTTCCTAATATTACCTAGGTGGAGCATAAAACTGACAGCAATACTAGTAAGTTTGGCAAAGGATATAGAATGTCTGTGAATCTTGTTAAAGACTGTTTTTTATACTCAGTGATTCAGAAGAAGAATTTGGCCTAATTAGGAATCTAAAATGACTTAAAAGGGTCAAGGAAACATATGAAAACACCCACAAATGAAAGAGCTAAACTGTCATCTAGGATGCGAATTTTTACATCTAACTCAGATAAGGAGAATTAAGCTTTCCATTCTAAAAAAGAAAAATCCATCATATTAAAATTATATTTGATAGGTGCTATTAAATTCAGGTTTCCAATTCTAGCTTGGGAAATGTATTGCTTCAGCAAAGAACATTCCTATGTAAAACTGATGCAAACTTTGAGTGCACACACTGTGAAATCTGTGTTAGAGATCAGGAGAAATCTCCTTTGATCAATGTGAGCATGTCTGCTGATCTCTAACACAGATTTCACAATGTGTGCACTCAAAGTTTATATCAATTTTACATAGGAATGTTCTCTGCTGATGCAACATTGATCAAAGGAGATTTCTGTCTGCTACAGATACACGATGCTTACAGAAGACTTCTGTTCCCCAAAGACGCAATAGGACATTAAAAGGCAATCTTTCTCCTGGAAACTGCTTATTCTTTATCTTGCCTCAACCTCAATTTATGTGTTCATGCTTGAGGCCGAGGCGGGCAGATCACAAGGTCAGGAATTGGAGACCAGCCTGACCAACATGGTGAAACCCTGTCTCTACTAAAAATACAAAAATTAGCTGGTCACGTGGCGGGTGCCTGTACTCCCAGTTAGTTACTCGGGAGACTGAGGCAGGAGAATGGCGGGAACCCGGGAGGCGGAGCTTGCAGTGAGCCAGAGATCACGCCACTGCACTCCAGCCTGGGCGACAGAGCCAGACCCCATCTCAAATAAATAAATAAATAAAAATAAACAACGAAGTGGTTGAAATTATTTACTAACAACGTAGATCATATGGAACCTGTCACACATATGTCCAAACCAAGATGGAAACCAGTTCTGTTTACTATTAATAAGACAAGTAAATTTTACAGTGAAAGGGGAACAGAAGAAAAGGAAATTATGGAAGCCATTTTAAAGTGTATGTGGAGGGGGACAGTTGGGTTAGGGTAAAAATGAGGCAGTGGGAAAATAAAACTCTAAAATAGAGGAGACATATACATATATAGAGAGTATTACATATGTATGTAGAGAGAGTGTATGTTTTTGTTTTTCAATGTATGTATTCATATTAAAAAACAAATGCAATCTGTTAAACTATCAGTTCAATGACAGACATTAATCAGGCATCCCTGTTACATTAAATACTGTTTTGAAACAACTTTTAGATGTTAAATAAAAACACACACAATATTTTCTGATTCAGAAAGCAAAAACAAGTAATGTCTAATATTTTGAAGACGGAAAGCCCCCACACCATATAAAATGAGAATGCATACTTTAAATGTTCCTGAGAATAGCTGTAACTTTCCCTTCAGCTGTAAAGAGATTTCTTTTCTAATATTTCTTTTAGTATTCATTATACATGTTTAATATGATTTATTTACTCCAAATAATTGTCTGCTCTACTCCTGATATCATTGCATAGTTCTAGTTTGATAGATATTTCAGGCATATAGAATTTCTTAACACTAAATAAAATTAAAAAGAAAATATGTGTTCTACAAGATAATCGCATGAACTTTTCAATTTTAAAAGTTTTATATACATATTGATATTAAGTATGAAGGATGACAGAATATGCACCCTGAAATATGCCACTTTACCATAAAGATTGCTTTCATCTAAAGGCAACTGAGAAACAGTGAATGAAAGGATGTCATTGCAATCTTCCCTTTTCTGTCTTGAAAACAGATTAAAACTCTCACATAAAAGATGTCCTCCTTGTATCAGGAAAAAAGAAAAATTATTTGATTCTCTCATAGCTGAGAGAATCTGTACCAATAAATGTCGTTTAATTATTTTTATCTTCCGTTAGACTCTACATAATTCAGTTACTTTTCCACAATTGCCTCTTTTTGTTCAACCTAATACAAAAGCATATAGGTTTTGCAAATTACTAGAGTTTTCATTTCCCTGTAAGAACTCCTGTGGCATGTAAAACCTATATTAAATTTGTATGCTTTTCTCCTATTAATCTATCTTAGATCAATTTAATTATCAGACCCAGCCAGGATTCTAAGAGGGGAGAGAGAATTTTTACTCACCTACTATTCATTTTCCAAGTAAACGTATTATGAGCAGGTAGTTAAAAATGCTTTTGTCAATGCATATTCCCGAAAGACTCATTGCATTCATGTTACATTTCTCATTGTCCCTGAATGATCTTCCGTCTCTAATTTGAAAGACTTGCAAAAACAGTAGTAGGTGAAAATTGGAACTTGAGGATTTTTAATAAATGTGTTTAAACATATAGCCAAGGGAGATAATTCATCGTCAGATAATTATGGGTCTTGTTTTAAAAAAAGAAAGAACTAGCTTGGGCACAGTGGCTCATGCCTGTAATCCCAGCACTTTGGGAGGCCGAGGCGGGTGGATCATGAGGTCGGGAGATCGAGACCATCCTGGCTAACACGGTGAAACCCCGTCTCTACTAAAAATACAAAAAATTAGCCGGGCGTGGTGGCGGGCTCCTGTAGTTCCAGCTACTGGGGAGACTGAGGCAGGAGAATGGGGTGAACCCGGGAGGCTGAGCTTGCAGTGAGCCGAAATCGCGCCGCTGCACTCCAGCCTGGGCGACAGAGCAAGACTCCGTCTCAAAATAAATAAACTAACTAACTAACTAAACTAACTAACTAACTAACTAACATGTCTTGTTTCCTACACGATGTGTTACTTGAGGTACATAAGTTATCCTATTTAATGTTCACAGTGACTTTCTGAGATCAGTTTTACGTCCTAAATTTAAGATGAAAAGTCTAGAATTTGCAAAGGTTTATGGAGGTGTTCATGATCACATAGCTAATATACAGTGTGGTAGCTGTGGCTGTGCTCACTATATTGGCTCTCCCCTCTTTTGTTGGGATTTGGGAAGACTTCGAAGCTTTCCAAAAAGGAAAGCTGGAACCACATGACTAGATGGTTTATTGGCTGTGAAAGGAAGTGGAATGCGTCTCTTTTGGTAGGAGGCTGTTAGAAGCAAGTGGAAGTTCTCCATGCCACTGTTCCACTGACACTGCAATTATGGCAGCTGCAAGTGGAGATAAAGTTACTGTAAAATAGAAGTGGCCTAGATTCCTGAGTTACAACAAGAATAAAATTGCTCTGGAGAGCTACCAACTAGCTTTGGACTTGAATGAGTGAGAATTAATTTTTGCTAGATTCTGTTCAGGGTGTATTTGTAACTGTAGCAGTCAAGCCTATCCTAAATAATACATAAAATGGGGGAAAACAGAATAACACTTTCTTGTTTTACACAAGGTAACAATGTGTGTGAGTGTGTTGTGAGTGAACATGGTGTACAGTGAGGCACTTTAAGTGGGGCTGATATTTTCCTTCTGTATTAGAAACATTGGCATTGAAACTAGTACAAGGTGGATATGGAATATGACAGCTTCTGAAGGGTTTCTGAGTTGTAGACACCTGTGAATAAATCAGCATGCGTTATCTAAGAATAAAATTTGTTTGGCAACAGATATATATATGTATATATAGTCATAGGTGTTATTTTTTAATAACTTGCTCTTAATTTTGTGAAAATTTCCATGCATTGAATTTTGAATATCCCTTTGTAAAATGTAGAATTTGGAGAAACTTCTAAAGAGTAAAACACAACCAAAGTGCAATCTGTTCTGTTTCTTCTTCAATTCATGGATGCATTTGAAAACATGTGTCTACACGGCACATCTACGCAAACACACACCTGAACTTCGCTACTCTATCCATTGGAATTTCTTATGAGATTTCTTAGAAATTTTTTTTAATCATAGGAAAAATGCCAAATGTTAATATTTCTGGAGAAACAGTACCTGCCATGTGCAAAAACCAGGATTGACTAAAAGGTAGATAGAAAATTCAACATCTCCTCACCTTAAGAGGATAATCACAACAAAGACTCAACCTATGTTTTAACGTGACGTTTCATTTCCCCTAGTAACACACTGAGAAATATCCTATTAACACTCCATGCAAGTCCTTGGGACTAATATTTATAATGTTCTGTCTCTGCTTTTCTCCTCCATTCATCTGTTAACTATCACAAAAACTCAGAAATCTTCGCCTGCACTATATGTCAGTGAGAGTAAAAAAGGGAAAAAAGAAAATAAAAAGAAAAAATAAGTGACTGGAGTGATCGTTGACCTTCATTTTTGCTCTTATTATATAATCACACCAATGATGTCACACTTGACATGTGCCACTCACTCCATGAACCTACTCAGGACATGTGTCTTGGTCTACCCCTGAAAGAAATCAAATTTTCTCATAGCCGTTTCCTACTTTAAGATCAGCCAGGATGAATTAGGTTTCTTTTATTTACAGGAAGGAGGTTCAATAACCTCCTTCTATTTTTGTGGAATTCTCAATTTTTCTGAAACACCCAATGAAATATGCTCATTTGTCAGGTATATTTCATACTTCCATTGTAATTTGATTCATAACTTTGAATTATCTTAATAATATTTAGAGTAAATTTCATATAAAACCTGCAAGCAAATGTAATAATTAATTTCAATATGAGTCAGTGTCTATTAATGTAAAAGGAACGGATTTTGTAACCATGAGGAAAGGGTGAAATAAATTGAAATTACACTAAATTTTTGCAACATAAAATTTACCCAGAGACTATTTTAAAACACTAGGATAGAAAAGAGAGGGCAGATTTTGGGGGGAAAACACCTACATTATTTTGTGCCAAAATATGCAGTGATATTTATAAAATGTGGTTTTTTCTTTAGCAGATTATTAATGGTCTAGAAAAAATGCATTAAGGTAGAACAAAAAACAAGAAAAATACAGTAATAGCTCAATTTAAAGTAAAAAAAAGAGGATGATATATTTAATTACTACTCATTGAAAAACCAGATGATGTATTGATTCTATTGATAATAAACTCAGGTGAAGAATCACTCATCATAATTATCTTCTATCTCGACACTATTTTTTCTATCTCTACTATATCCTACTCAACATCTTAATACATGTTACAGCACTGCTAATTTAGCTTTAAATAATGGGCTGAGAGGATTAAATCACTGCAGATTAATTGAAAGAGAATAACACAAAGAACGTCCTGTCAGATCCCTTGGAAACTAAAGGAAGGAGGACAGGGATTAGCTTAGAAAATCCCATATGAAGAAATTAATTATCACATGTTCTTGATAAGCAATCATCTTCCCCACTGTTCTCCTTCTCTCCTACTTTACAGTTTTACTATTTATGGCCTAACTGTAAGATAGCATAAATCTCAAGGACCTATTGTTTTTTCTAGTCTTTTTTCCAGTTTCTCTTAGATCATGTTTGCTGGAAAGCAAATTTTGAGATGGTTTTGAGTGATGGATGTTTACTTAAGAGTGCTCTTGGGAGTAACATCCATAAAATCATTGTGGGAGCAAGGAAGAGGAGACCTTGGACTGCAAAGGAGTTAATATATAAGTTTCAACTGATCCTGTGAGACTGGAATGGCCCCTCAAATTTGTCTCAAGTTGAGGCAACTTGGTCAGGCATTAGCATCCTACAATTGATAAGTTATTGGGTGCCCAGAGAGAGAGAGAGCAAGAAGCAAGAATGAGAGTCAGACTGAACATGAGAGAGTTAGAGATGCAGATATACCTCAGGATGTGAAGTTTATTTATTTTTTGTGTGAAGTGTAAGATTTGTGTCTAGCTTCTTTATTTTACATAAAGACATCCCATTGTTCCATCACCATTTGTTGAAAAGATATCTGTCCTCTGAATTACCACCACACTTTGTCAAAAATCAATTGACTATATTTGTGTGGGCCCATTTTTGGATGCTACATTTTATCTTTGGAGATAATCTTTCCAAATTTGGGGTGGTTTCTTTATAATAGTGAGGTATAATTATGTACACATTAAAAAAAGACAAAGTTATCGGATACATAACAGATAACAGGAGTAACTAAATCATGTTAAGATGACATAGAGTTTGAATCAGACAGAATTGAATTTGCACTTGCATTGCTGATTATATGTATATAATATTGTCAATTCATTTTATTTGAGCCTTAATTTCTATAACTGTAAAATGAACATGATAAATACTGACTTGATAAGGTTATATTAAGTTATCTAAATTATGTAGGTATCTATAATAATATTTCTCAAATGACTCAGATTTCCATGACTAAGTAGCTCTTTCCAATATGAATTTGTATGTTTTAGATTTTATCATATTAAAAATAAATAAATAGCAGCATATTTTGGATCAACAAGATAAACTCTTTACAACCAAATACAAACACATGAATTTTGAATTCATTGCATTTTATGTGTGAAGAAAATTTAAATTATACCATAAAAAATAGTGTAAATGAGGATTCACATATAGAAAAGAGGTAACATTTTGACAGATTAGATTGTGCAAAGTAGATTAGGTAAGTTAAAAACAAAATATGAGATAAATATTTAACATCATAATCTATAAAATACTAACATTTCAGCAGAGTATACCAGCATGTGGTTTTATTACCATGTTAAACAATTTTATAGTAATACTAAGTGGAAAACATTTGCATGTGTGTGTATTGAAACAATTCATATATACAATATTATTTTAGGGGGATTTAGCTAAATGTTTCTTTGAAATCATAAGTAGTGGTTAAAATAAGTACATTGTTTAAAAGGATAATTAATTTTAAAGTACAAAAATTTCAAATAATATTTATGTATTAAATATTTGTATATATTTATGCATATATACATATATAAGGCATTTTACTTTAAACAAAAGAATAAACAATTAAAATGAAATAAAATGCTATGCTTAATATAGTTTTATTTAAATGATGGTTTATAACAAAATAAATGTCTTTAATTTATATTGATTCTTAATGTTTTTTGCTATTAAGTAATGTTACTTTGGTTGTATTAGTGAAATTAGACTATAAGAACAAGAATTTTATTTTTGAACTTAATTTACAGTTATATTTAAATAGTATTGTGCTACAAATGTTCTAAATTTAAGTTAAACTCAATAATAATTTTAAACAAACAATTATAGAAATAATGCAGAATAGAGTTTCATCTATATAGCACCAATAATTTAGAAAACAAATTTGATCAATGAACTTAATTTTGGGGGATTTGTTTTTGGTTAATTGGATTAGTTTACATTTCTGTAGGTTAGCTCTTTAAAAAATCTAGGTTTCTAGAAACACACATACAAAAAATCCAATAGAAAATAAAAATAAACACCAAACTCCAATAGGAATCATATTTTTTATATTTTTAAGAGGAAAAAATGTATAAACATATTGCAATTACCTTATTCTCTAAATAATTAGTAAAGGATGAAACTCATTTAATAATACAACAAATAAAAAATGTTTACTTCATATCATGTTTTTGACAGAGGAGAGAACAGGAGAGCGTAAGTTTACGAAAGAAACACAAAGATGGGTAAAGAAAGATATTCTGAAAGAGAAAAACAGTAAGACACATCAGTGACAGAAAAAAAGGACAGAGAGCAAGACATTGTTCAAAACAATAGAACAGGAAGCGTGTAAAGTGAAAGACACACAGGAAGAAGGAAGTTGAGGAAGGAACAGGGAGAGGAAAACAGTCATCATCATTTCCTCATAAATCAAAACAATCGCTCATGTGAGAAGTACTTACTGAGCTTGCTAGTATGTGCTGTGCTCTGTACCAGATGCCAGGCCTGTGCTAGTGAATAAAATGAACATGATGCTTACAGTCTAGTAAAAGATCTTGCAAAAGATCAAGATAATAATCTACTTTTAAAAAGCAAGTCGGCTTTAATATAATAAATTTTCATAGTACAAAATCACAGTGTTACACTATGAAAGAGAAAAGTGGGGAAACACATGTTGTGTTTTAACTCCTAGTTTACAAAGATACACATTGGCAAAAATGATTAATAATGTTTAACTATTTTTAGTGTTTGTTAGAAAAAAAGTATTCCTGTGTTAATTGGAAGTAAACAAGACTATCATATGCTAATATCTCCCTTGAATTTCTTTCTAAAACCTTCACTACTTCAGAAACAGAGAATTCTGACATCAAACATAAACATGCTTATTTTAAAATGTCCAAATACACTGTTAAATTACAATAACGTGTTTCTATAAAATTTAGAAAGCGTTTAGTCAAGTAAAAAAATGCTTAGATTTTAGACGATTCATCTTAGTCCATTTGAGCTGCTATAACAAAATCCCTTAGAATTAGTAATTTATTGCTCATAGTTCTGGAGGCCAGGAAGTCCAAGATCAAGGTGCCAACAGATTTTATATCTGGTGAGGGTCCTTCAGAGCCAGAAAATAGCTGTACAATGGCCTTTAAATCACATATAATATTCTGGAAAAAACAAAATTAAGTATTAATAGTTTTAATTTGATTTAAGTTTTACACTTGGAGAAAAATGTCTTGAAGTTTATTAAAAGATGTATTATTTTTGTTTCACATCCTTAGGATATGTCCTTTGTTTAGAGTACAATTTTACAAAGTGAAAGTTGAACGACCTTAGTGATTAGGTTTTTCATCAATGGAGGTGATTTTAGCATACGTAAGCGTGTTAACAATTCTGATAGATCTTCTCATTTTTACTTGCTTGATTTCCATGTACTATTTTCACATCACTGATCGACATCACAGATGTTCTCATTTCTTTCTAGTCCTATCAATGAAAAAATGCTGATTAGTTTTAGGGTTCATCAATTCTTTTTTTTTTAACATCCTTTTTATTGTAGCAATATTCACAGAAGCCAAAAGGCTGAAACAATCCAGATGTTTCTTGACTGATGAACACATCAAAAAATTTGACATGTACGTACAATGAAATATTATTCAGCCTTAGAAGAAGTCTTGTCACATTTTCAGATAAACTTTGAGAATATTATGTCAACTGAAATAAGCCAGTAACAAAATGATGGATACAATATGATTCTACTTATATGAGATGTCTTAAGTAGTCACACACATAGAAACAGCAAGTGGGAGGAAGGTGTTTATCAAGGGCTGAAGAGAGAGTAAAGTGGGCAGTTGTCACTTAAGGGTATTGAGTTTTAGTTTTACAGGATGTAAAATTTCTAGAGGTCTTTTGCGTAACAATGTGAATATACTTAACATGCCTGAGATATACAGTTCTTTTTGAGACAGGTTTCATTTTCTCACTCAGGCTGGAGTGCAGTGGCACGATCACAGTTCACTGCAGCCTCAAACTTTCAAGTTCAAGTGATTCTTTTTTCTCAGTCTCCCCAGTAGCTGGGACCACATGTGCACACCACCATGCCTGGCTATTTAAAAAAATTCTTGGCTAGGTGCGGTGGCTGACACCTGTAATCCCACCACTTTGGGAGGTTGAGGTGGGCGGATCACGATATCAAGAGATCAAGACCATCCTGGCCAACATGGTGAAACCCTGTCTCTACTAAAAATGCAAAAATTACCTGGGCATGGTGGCACACACCTATAGTCCTAGCTACTTGGGAGGCTGAGGCAGGAGAATCGCTTGAACCTGGGAGACGGAGGTTGCAGTGAGCCAATATCATGCCATTGCACTCCAGCCTGGCAACAGAGTGAGACTCTGTCTCAAAAGAAAAAAAAAATTGTAGAGACAGGGTCTCCATGTGTTTCCCAGGCTGGTCTCAAAATCCTGGGTTCAAGCAATCCTCTTGTCTTGGACTCCCAGTATCCTGGGATTACAAATGTGAGTCAACATCATGCCTGGCCCTAATATGTACAGTTAAATAGATGTAAGATGGCAAAATTTATGGTATGTGTTTTCACAACAATGACTTTTTAAAAGAACAACTAAAAGAAAAACAGAATTACAAATCTTTCCAAAAATTACCTTTAAGTTACAAAAGTGTTTTACACAAAGAAAATATATATTCATCATTAAACATATGATGAAAATAACGTTATTTCTATGACTTCTCACTTAGACTGGATAAAACAACCATTTAAAATCCATTAAGCAAAGAAATATACAAGATCAGCCGTAATCAAAATTGGGGACATATTTACAGATAAAAGCACATGAATACATTATTTATTTATGATAGACATATGTATAAGACTTAAATGTAAAAAAGAAAAAATATTTTTGGAGGATAATCTTGAAACTGTGAGAACTTTATAGAATCAAAAGAAGTCTTATTCAAGAGCGAAAACCCAGAATCGGTAAACAAAACATAAACATAACTGATACTGAAAAAAAAAAAAAAGAGTGCTTTCCATCAGTGCAGAGTTACTGTTGAATATTATAGTTATCTAGACAATTTCTTTTCTAATGGTACATCAATGTTGCATACCAGATTTTAGGAGTAAATATTTCTCTTATTATTGATTTGCAGTTCTATATTACTGCTTATTTTAATGTAGGTTTCCTAACATCGGTTTGTTGTGTGTTTTGGTTTTACTTATGTATTAAATGTTTAAACGGTTTGTAGTTCTGTATGTGTGCTTCAAGTCAGTGTAGGATCTAGCTACAGGGACACTGTTCTTACAAGCAAAGTGGCGATGGGAAGAGAGAGAAGTTAGTTAGAGAAGTCTTACAAAAACAACCCCCCTACAAAGTAACAGTCTACTGAATTGGACTCAATTTATTGTAACTTTAATCCACTAGGAAAGATTTGGGGAAAGGTGATAAAATTAAATAAACATACAGAACAGATTAATTTGCCTTTGAGTATGATTTTTCTCTCACTTGCACCCAGTTTTAAATAATACAAGCACTTAAATGAGTGCTTCACTTCAGGTCCACTCAGAATAGATAGCCAAAATTGGGAAAAAGGTGAAATTTTAGCTAACTTGTTAAACCAACTAATGTCTACAATGGTGGTAAAATACATTAAACAACCACTTATCTAACATGGTGAAAATAAATAATTGATTATTAATTCAGAAATATCAGTCAGTTTCATCTAATATAAAAATAATTATAAAAAGGATAATTTATTTCAGTGACTGCTTTCTTAAAAAAAGTAGGGCCTATTAAAATTATATACTTTCACCACTTTTTTGAGGCAGGACCAAGTATTTTTCACTAAGCACTAAGTTCCATATTATATTTCAAAAATACATCCTTTAGATACATTTAAATGTTTTTGCTTTTTTAAAAGTACAGTGAGAATGTCAAGATGCTTAGAAAACCACCTAAGTGCATATTCTTGTGATTTTAACAGTTTAATTTTAGTCTCTGCCCCTTACCTGTTCTTGAGAACATTTTTAAAAACAACTTACCCTTATGTTAGAAGAATAGATATTTGGTAAAAGTACAGAAATAATACATATATATATTTGCATACATATAATGTATGCAAATGTATAATACATATATACATATATATACACAAATACATGTGTATATGTGTGTGTGTGTATATATATATATTTGCCCATATCAAATATTTCTAAATTTTCTACTTGGTTTTCCTAGGTGAAAACACACACACCCACACACACACCCCAACTCTTTTTTTTTCTTTTGTACTTATATTTTGTCAGTTGAGAAAATATTTGAATAAACAATGTATATGTTTTGGAATCTTCACAGCTGTCTCTTGGTGAGTGCACAACTCAACTGTTGAGAGCAGGAGGGTGTGGATGAGTTAAGTAGTGGCCAACTGGCCCTGGCCAGAAATTGTGGACAACAATGTACACAATAAAGACAATCAAAAAGAGACAGTGATTTAGATTATTAGCTAAGAGCCCAGTTATATGATCCTCTACAGTTTCAAATCCCTGTCTTATAGCTACATAGAGAAGCTATAGAAATCCAGAAGCTAGCCTAAGTGTATATCTTTTTCAAAATTATCTGATTTATATATCTGAGTACAGCATATTTAGAAATTAACCATAACAAATGTGCAATCAGACGTACCTAAATTTGAGCATCAACTATTTTTTCCTTTTTCTTTGGAGAACTTTGAAACTTTACTTACTAAATAAATACAATAAATAAAGACAATAAATTCACAATAAAATAAATAAATGAGTACATCTTAAATTCACAATATCTAGCTACAGTGGTTTGGTTGACTATTAAACACAAAACACAAGAATTGGACTATATTGTGTGGCAGCTGATAAATGGTTAATAATTATCCTTTACAAATATCCAGAGACTTAAAGTATGATAAAAATAAAATAACCAGAATCCATGTTGGTATCTGTTTCTCTCAAAAACTTATTGAATCTCACCCAAAATGTGGTCTAGAGACTTTCAGAATCAGAATCCACTAGCAGCTTATTGGAAATGTGGACTCTCAGGGCCCAGTGCTACCAATACAGCACTCACATTTTAACAAGATGTTCAGATGACTTGTGTCCCTCAGTTGACACACTAGAGCACCAGTCACACACAGCGGGGCATCAGGGAATCAGCGGAGTTCATCAGTGCAAAGGCAAATTTCCTGGGGTTTAAGTTGTAAGTTTGAGCTTTGTAGCATCACATAAGTAAGCTACTTAGGGTACTCACAATTATTGGTAATACTAATTCTATAAGTTCTTACTCGTATCCCTTATCATCCTCAATTGTATTGATTTAACTTACAGATGTTTAAATCTTGGGTAGTTATACATAACATATACAGTCATATCCTGGAAATGACCAGTAAGGCAAGACAACTTTTTGCATTTCAGGCCCAGGTAATTTAAAACGGCTCAAGATTTGACATCCTGTGGTTAATAATCATTTCTCAAATTACAGTCACCTCTTGCTATTATTTTAAATGTCAACTTTGATGAAGTCAATTTAGCCCATACATTTAGAGCTATTCTTAAGAAATAAAATTACTTAGGAAACTCAAGTGACTCAGATATAATAGTTGTGAACTGTGACTGTGTGCATTTCATCAGTTCTTAGATTGTGTTGTCATTTCTGTGTATGTTTAAAATAATTAAAAATTTGGCCAGGTGCGGTGGCTCATGCCTGTAATACCAGCACTTTGCGAGGTCAAGGAGGGAAGATCACAAGGACAGGAGATCGAGACCATCCTGGCTAACATGTTTAAACCCCATCTCTACTAAAAATATATACATTAAAAAAAAAAAATTAGCAGGGAGTGGTGGTGGGCGCCTGTAGTCCCAGCTACTCGGGAGGCTGAGGCTGGAGAATGGCGTGAACCCAGAAGGTGCAGCTTTCAGTGAGCTGAGATCGTGCCACCTCACTCCAGCCTGGGAGACGGAGCAAGACTCCGTCTTATAAAATAAATAAATAAATAAATAATAAATTAAAAATTCATATTGTTTGTCTTTCTAGTAATCCACTAAAAGCCCTTATAAGTGGTTTAAAATTCTTCAATGGATGAGATATTTGAATTTATTTGTGTTACTGCTTCCAAAGATTTAAACTGTAACACAAAATTTCACTGTCATCTTCTTTAAGTTACTTAGTAGCCAAACACCTCCTTGCTAACCTAAAAATTCGCGTTTCTTTTCCATCAATGGTACATTAAAATGAATCTTAAAAAATTGTATCTCTTTTCTGTTGGTTCCAAATTCATCACATTTGACCTTCAATATATCTCAGAGGAAAAAAAGGTAATTTTAATACAAATTATAACCATGTAAATATTTAAAGGAGGTTTGGCTTGCTTGAAAAGGCCAGGCATGGTGGCTGACACCTGCAATCCCAGCACTTTGGGAGGCAGAGGTGGGCAGATCATGAGGTCAGGGGTTTGAGACCAGCCTGACTAACATGGTGAAAGACCATCTTTTCTAAAACTACAAAAAAATTAGCCTGGCGTGGTGGTATGCATCTGTAATTCCAACTACTCGGGAGGCTGAGGCAGGAGAATCACTTGAACCTGGGAGGTGGAGGTTGCAGTGAGCCGAAATCACGCCATTGCACTCAACCTGGGTAATAGAGTGAGACTCCATTTAAAAAAAAAAAAAAAAAAAAAATTATCTCTGATCCATGTTAATACAGTTTTGACTTGGAATCAAAGTTTATATAAAAATAAATAAAATGAATTAAAATGTAACATCATCCAAATTGTTTTTTTGTTTCCCAAATTTTGCTTATTTTAATTATATACTGTTGATATTCTTGAAGAGTAAACCCTAAATTTTAAGTGTTTCAAAAATTGTATTAAAATTTGCTCCTGGATGCTTATGGCATATTACTTTTTAATGAATATCTTTAAAAATTTACTATATTGATTGATTTAAATTAGTTTTTAAATAAAATAACTCATTGGCAGATGGAGATTATTTCATTTACGGGGGATGAAAAAAGATATTCCATGTTAATAGGTCCTATTATTTTGTAATTAAATATGATTTTTTATCATTCACATTCATATTAATTCAAATCATTTTATTTCTCTGAATTTTCAATATCAATGCCTTAATATATGTTATGCAAGTCTAAAAAACTATGGACTTTTAATTTCTTATATTTAATATATAATTGTCTAATCATTTATGAAATCATATAGGTAAAAATGATGCTGCTTTACTGTTGAAATTTGGCAATATATTATGGAACTATAAAGAAACTTGCATTATTATCATTATGTCTTAAATACAGATTTCAGGCATACAACTGCAGTTTTGTTATGTAGGTATATACATAGTGGTGAAATGTGGGTTTTTAGTGTAACCATGGCCTGAACAATGTACATTGTATCCATTGTATTAGTCTGTTTTCATGGTGCTGATAAAGACATACCCAAGACTGGGCAATTTACAAAAGAAAGAGGTTTAATGGAATTACAGTTCCACATGGTTGGGAAGGCCTCACAATCATGGCAGAAGGCAAGGAGGAGCAAGTCATATCTTACCCGAATGGCAGCAGGCAAAAAGAGCTTCTGCAGAGCAACTCCTGTTTTTCAAAACCATCGAATCTCGTGAGACTCATTCACTATTAAAAGTACAGTGCAGGAAAGACCCACCCGTATGATTCAATCACCTCCCACTGGGTTCCCTCCAAGACAACTGGGAATTGTGGGAGTTATAATTCAAGAAGAGATTTGGGTGGGAACACAGCCAGACCGTATCATTCCACCCCGGTCCCTCCCAAATCTCATGTCCTCACATTTCAAAACCAATCATGCCTTCGCAATGGTCCCCCAAAATCTTAACTCATTTCAGCGTTAACTCAAAAGTCCACAGTCCAAAGTCTCATCTGAGAAAAGCAAGTCCCTTCTACCCATGAGCCTGTACAATCTAAAGCAAGTTAGTAACTTCCTAGATACAATGGGGGTACAAGCAATGGGTAAATACAACCTTTCCAAATGGGATAAATTGGCCAACACAAAAGGGCTACAGGAACCATGCAAGTCAGAAATCCAGCGGGACAGTCAAATATTAAAGCTCCAAAATGATCTCCTTTGACTCCATGTGTCACAACCAAGTCACGCTAATGCAAAAGGTGGGCTCCCAAGGCTTTGGGAAGCTCCACACCTTTGGTATATATCCAATAATAGTATTCCTGGATTGAATGGTATTTCTCTTTAGGTCTTTGAGGAATTCTCACACTGTCTTCCACAATGGTTGAACTAATTTACGTTCCCCCCTAATAGTGTATAAGCTTTCCCCTAAGAAAACAGGTCAAAAGTTTCTAAAGACTTGATAAAGTTAATTTTTTAACCAAATATCTATTCTTCTAAGGTAAGGGCAAGTTGTTTAAAAAAATATTCAGAAGAACAGGTAACAGGCATAGACTAAAATTAAACTGTCAAAATCAACAAGAATATGCAGTTAGGCTGTTTTCTAAGCATCTTGACATTTTCTCTCTACTTTTAAAAAAGCAAAATAAAATGTTTAAATATATCTAAAGAATGCCTTTTGAAAGATAATATGGAGGCCGGGCGCGGTGGCTCAAGCCTGTAATCCCAGCACTTTGGGAGGCCGAGACGGGCGGATCATGAGGTCAGGAGACCATCCGAAACCACGTCTCTACTAAAAAATGCAAAAAACTAGCCGGGCGAGGTGGCGGGCACCTGTAGTTCCAGCTACTCGGGAGGCTGAGGCAGGAGAATGGCGTGAACTTGGGAGGCAGAACTTGGAGTGAGCCGAGATCCGGCCACTGCACTCCAGCCTGGGTGACACAGCGAGACTCAGTCTCAACAAAAAAAAAAAAAGAAAAGAAAAGAAAAGAAAGATAATATGGAACTTAATGCTTAATGAAAAACACTTGATCCTGCCTCAAAAAAATGGTAAAAATATATAATTTTGTTATGCCTTAATTGTTTTAAAAAGTTGTTTATTAAAATAGTGTCCTTTTTATAATTAGTTATATTTATATCAGAAGAAACTAACTGATTTTTCTGATGAACAATCAATTATTTATTTTAATCATATCAGATCTGTGTCTGTTTAATGTATTTTACCACCATTGTAGACATTTGTTGGTTTAGCTATTTAGCAAAAATTTCAAACTTTCTCCATTTTCAGCTATTTATCACAAGGCAGAAGTGAAGCACACTTTTAAGTGTTTATAGTATTAAAACCTGGGTGCATGTGAGAAAAGATCCTACTCAAAGGCAAATGAATCTGTTCTGTAGGTTTATTTAACTTGACCACCTGTCCCCAAATTTTTCCTATTCCACATACTGTCTCTTCCCTTTGTTGATTGCTTCCTTTTCTGTGCAGAACCTTTTAAATATAGTGTAGTCTCATTTGCCTTTTTTAAATTTGTGTTCCTGTGTTTTTGAAGTTTTAACCATAAAATATTTGCCTAGAACCATGTCCTGAAGCATTCTCCTTATGTTTTCTTCCAGTAGTTTTATAATTTTAGGTCTTATATTTAAGTCTGTAATCTATTTCAAATTGATTTTTCTATACAGTGATAAGTAATGGTCCAGTTTTCTTTTTCTGCATATGAATATTCAGTTTTCCAAGCACCATTTTATTGAAGAGACTCTCGTTTTCCCATGTATGTTCTTGGTGCATTTGCTAAAATCAGTTGGCCATAAATATGTGGATTTATGTCTGGGTTTTATTTTCTGTTCTATTGGCCCGTGTGTTTGTTTTTATATTAGCTATTTATCTAATAAGGGGCTAGTATCCATAATGTACAAGGAACTCAAACAATTAGCACTAATAATAATAAGGCAAATAGCATAAATATTTCTTAAAGGAAGACATACAAAAACCCAACAAATATATGAACAAATGCTCCACATCACTAATCATCAGGGGAATACAAATCAAAAATACAATGAGATATCATCTCACCCCAGTTAGAATGGCTACTAACAAAAAAGTAAAAAATAAATGCTGATGACAATGTGCAAAAAAGGGAACTCACATGCACTATTGGTGGAAATGTATTATAAATTAGAAGAACCACTATAGAAAACAGGACAGAGCTGTCTCAAAAAACTAAAAATAGAACTGTCAAATGATCCAGCAACCCTACTGCTGTGTATTTATTCAAAGGAAAGGAAATTAGTATATCCTAGAGATACCTGCGCCCCCATTTTTCTTATATCACTCTTCATAATAGCTAAGACATGGAATCAACCAAAATGTCTATTAACAGATACATGGATAAGTAAAATGTGATACATATACACAATGCAATTTAGCCATAAAAAGTATACTATCCCATCATTTATGGCAACATGGATGAGCCAGGAGGCCATTATGTTAAGTAAAATAAGTAAGGCAAAGAGAGATAAATACCACAAGTTCTCAGTCATATTCAGAAGCTAAAAAAAAATTTAGATCATGGAAATAAAGAATAAAGCTGTGAGCATTAGAAGCTGGGAGGAATAAGGGGAGGGTGGTTGGAGAGAGGTTGGTTAATGGATACAAAATTACAGCTAGATAAAAAGGATAAATTCTCATGTTCAGTTGTGTATGTTAAATATGGTTAACTATAGTTTATTGTATATATTCATAAAGCTAGAAAAGAGGAGTTTGTTCACTACACAGAGAAATAATCAATGGTTTGCTGATGGATATGATATGAAAATTACTCTGATTTGTTTATTACACATTGTATTAATTTACAAAAATATCATTTTGTATTCCATAAATATGTACAATTATATGTCAGTGAAAAATAAAGTAAAATTTTAGAAATAAACATAGATTACAGAAAAGACACTCTTTTCAATAAATGCTGCTGGGCAAACTAAATATCCGTATTCAGAAGAATGTAGCTGGTCTCTTGTCTCTCACTGTCTACAAAATCAACTCAAATGGACTTAAGTTTAAGACCTATAACAATAAAAGCAGTAGAAGAAAACAGAGAAAACACTTCATGACCTTGGTCTGACCAAGGGTTTTTGGATAAGACCTCAAAAGCACAAGCAACAAAATCAAAAATAGAAAAACAGTATTACATCAAATACAAAGCTTCTACACAGCAAAGGATACAATCAACAGAGTGAAGAGATGAAACCCAGAATGGGATAAAATATTTGCAAACTATGCATATGGCAAGGAGCTAATATCCAGATACCATAAGGAACTCTAACAACTCAATTTTTTAAAAGTAATCTAGTTTTATAAATGGGTAAAACATGTGAGTAGACATTTCTCAAAAGAAGACACACAAATAGCCAACAGGTATATGAAAAAATGCTCCACATCACTAATCGTAAGAGAAATACAAATCAAAACCACAATGAGATAATACCTTATTCCAATTAGCTGTTATCAAAAACATAAAAAAAAATGCTGGCATCAATGACACTTAAGATACTGTTGATGGGAATGCAAATTAATTCAACCATTATGGAAAACAGTTTTGAGACTTCCCAAAAAATTGAAAATAGTACTACCAAATGACCCAGCAATCCCACCGCTGTGTATATATCCAAAAGAAATAAATCAGTATGTGGAAGATGTATCTACACTACCATGCTTATTGCAGTTCTATTCACAATATCTAAGATATGGAACCAGTATAGATATCCATCAGTGTATGAGTGGATAAAGATAATATGGCATGTATACACAATGGAATACTATTAGCCATTAAAATGAATGAAATCAAGTCATTTGAAACAACATGGATTAACCTGGAGGACATTATGTTAAATTAAATAAGCCAGGTACAGCAAGAAAAATACTACACGATCTCACTCACATTTTGAATCTAAAAAAGTTTATTTCACAAAAGTAGAGAGTAGAAAAGTGGTTACCAGAGACTGAAGAGGATAAGGAGAAAGGATAAGGGATAGGGAGATATCGGTAAATGTGTACAAAATTACAGTTAGATAGAAGGAATCAGTTCTGGCGTTTTATTGCACAATAGGGTGACTATGGGTAACAATATTGTATTATATATTTCAGAATAACTAGAAGATGACTTTGAATGATCTCCGCACAAAGTAATGATAAATGTATAGAGATGTGTATACTAAATACCCCGATTTACACAATGTATACACAATGTATACACAATATTTACACAATGTATACACACATCAAAACATCACATCGTACCCTATAAATATGTCAATTCAGAAAAGGTAAAAAAATTTTATAACAGGCTGGGCTCGGTGGCTCACGCCTGTAATCCTAGGACTTTGGGAGGCCTAGGCGGGCGAATCACGAGGTCGTTCAAGACTAGCCTGACCAACATAGAGAAAACCCGTCTCCATTTAAAAAATACAAAAAAAAATTATCACTTACATTCATAAATCTAGTATTAAGTCAGGGAATTAGGATACAAGCCCGCCTCTTTCCAAACTCTAATTTCCAAATTTTTAAGCCATTTCTTATAAATGACTTCAAATATACCAGTTTTGACCCTCCTCATTCCTAGACCTTAGGTTTGTTCCCCACCCCTGCTTTCCGTCGGCACAGGAGTAGTGCTTTATGAATGAGAGATCCGTTATCTTTTCAGTTGCTGACTCTGAGTACAGAGTAAACCGGAACTTCTCCCCGACCCCTGTCATTCATTCAAGGAACAGAAGATGTTTTCGGTATGTCTGGTTTTGTTTCTATTACAATGTTTTGAGCAGACTCTAGTAAACTTTTATTCTTTTATAAAAGTTTATTCTTTTATAAAAATTTTATTCTTTTATCCCATTCTTCACAGGCTGATTATAGATATTATACACAATTGTGAGAGAGGTGAAAGAAATAGGTGCGTGAAGAGTGCTAAAGCTGGGGTTAGAGGGCAAAACAAAAATGTAGTTAAAATACATAGTTTATTTCTTGTAATTCAGGCGCTAGAAGCTTGCAAATACTAAGTGTCTGCTTCCGTCACTCGCTGTATTAATAAAAAGAACATTTTTAAATTTGATTGACACTCATACAATCTTAGAATACTTGTAGTTTTGTTTCATTTGATTTGTTCTGGAAATTATATCTCAGTTTGAAAAGTTAAATTGGCCAGGATATTTAATTCACACAGGTGTGCATATCAAGAAACCACTTCCTTTGTTCTCATTTCTTAGACGATTCTTTCCAATTGTAATATTTAAATTTATAAGAACCTTATTCCCTTAATAGCAAATCACAGTTTTGACAAATCTGTTGATTTCAAGAAACCAAACTTACTAGCTTTTGCAAGTCTGTATTTCACCATTAGTTTAAATTGCAGAAGTCTTTTGGGGGAAGATAATTCATCACCCTGTATGCCTGTTTCTTTCTACTTCAAAAATAGAGTTACATCTGTAATTTTGAACCCTTTAGTGATTATAAGCTCAGAACTTTAGAGAATTGTACTTTGCTATATGGAAATATCTTTACAGTTTTGTTCCATATTTTAAATTGTTAAGGTTAAGCCAATAAATTCCAGAATTTGAAACTCTACCATATGAAAATTAGATATCCCAAAAGAAAGTAACTTCCATTGCTGGAAATGGAGTGAATGGGGATATATCTACCATGGTTGACACTTCCATGTGTGTTATAGAATATTTATTCTATAGTGCTTAATTTCCTCCTTCCCTAAGTTCAACTCATTTGGAAACATGACATTAGAAATTAGTGAGTAAATAATTATATAAAAATGCAGAGAAATTTATAGTTTAGGTAGGCTGTTATTGTGATAATAGCTTAATTATTGCTTAATTCACTTTTTACTAAAAAGTATCTTGTTTGTAACCTATAAATGCTTTTTACGTAATCCTTGGATGCTTCACTTTTGCAACAGTAACATTTCACTATTTATGCTCATATAAAGTTTTAAAATATTAAAATTTTTATTATTTTTGTGGAATGTTTTCTTTCACATGATTGCAAATTAAATTGTTAATAATTCATTTCTCATTTTTATAATACAGCTGTGCCAACCAGATACACTCAAGGAAATGTTATTTACTAATTTCTAAACACAAATATATAAACAATATCAGTTATTTTAAAAATGAGAAATTATCACAGATTCTTGCAAGGGGCTTATGAATCTAACTACATTCATTTGACAATTTCAACCTAAATCTGCTAAATTGTATAATTTTAAAATACTTTAACATGTGCATTACATCTTTAATATATGTGTTAAAACTTTAGTATTCACCTAAATCATTATTTCAAGCTCTGGAATGTAGCCATATGGACCATTTTGATATTAATTGTTTTCATCAGGTATTGAAATCTCAATCAGCCATTGATTGAGATTGACAAACCTGGAAATTAGGGGCGTTTTGCATTGAATGCTAGTTGTGGAAAATAATGTTATATATTTTGACATAAAATAAAAGTGAAAAGCCTTTGGGCTGAGTATAATTTAGTTTTTTAGATCCTCTGCAGTTTTATTAGAAGCAGATATATCCAAGAGTTCTTCCTATTAATGTCATTGATTTGAAGTAATGGGAAACATCAATTTAATTTAGAAATATAAATTCAGGTACATATTCATCCACTTTGCAGGTTTCATTGAACTGACTAGTGCAATTTTCTAGAAACTATGAAGGATAAAGAAAAAAAGGTGGAAAATGAGACCTCGATGCATAGAACTGCAAAATTCAATTGATGACCCTCAGTCACATTTCTTGTCAGTGAAGACAAAGGTATAATGTGAAAAATCCTATAACAATACGCAGAAAAAAATATCTCACTGAAAGACAGGGAGGTGAATTTTTTTTTATAGTCCTGTTTCTTTGGCTTTCACAGGATGAATAGACGCACAGCATCATTTACTAAGAATAGAACTGAAAGACAGGGGATCAGATTGTCTTTTACACTTTTGCAAGCCTTCTTTATTTAAAACAGTCTGTGGCATATTTCAGGATTTGTATTCTATATTGTATTTGCATTGAAATTTATTATTGCTTTACAGATCAAATATTTATTCTAGTAAGTCAACTGAATTTTTAGAGTACCAATTTCTTCAGATTCAAGGTTAGTGTTAAAAATTTAATTCTTACACGTATTTGTCTCTGACATTTTCAAATAAGATTACAAATATATGTATAAACAGATTTTCTGCAGACATTGACCAACAGTTATGTGACACATTTCAACAGAATATGAGTTTTCGACATTCACTTCCACCACATGTTGAAAAGGCACTCATAAATTTAAAAAACATTGTGAATTATTATTTTGCTAATATGTATCCAAGAATAAATTCATAGTTCTGGATGAGAAAGGGGATGATATTACTTGTAGATACGTCTCCTTAAAAAGTCTGATGAATTTAATAGTTTTATAATTCATTTTTGATAATTCAGAGGTTCACATAGCACTGCTATATTTTTTTGTCTTCACCATTGTCTACCTGTTTTACCCACTTCGTTGATCAGTAATATCTTAAATATTACACAAGAGGAAAATTTAAAGCATGTACATAGTGAAAGTCAATGCAATAATTCTAAAATCATTTTTATGAAAGTTTGTTGAGAAAAAATAAGACAAACTGACTTGTAAAGAAAAACAATATTATTATTTATATATTTAAATTTCAAATTCTATTTTGTTATTATATAGTTAAAATGAAATTAAGACACTAATTCTATATTTTATTCTGCACTAATTTTCACTCAACTCTCATAATGTAACAGCATAAAAGTGAAACTCAATAGCTGCTATTAATTCTTTTAATTACGCATTATGGCATTCTATGCTTTAATCCTATTTGTTTTATACAGTAATGTCTTGGACTAAATCACATAAAATGTACTTTTCTGGTTATCCTCCTCCAAATAAACACTGATCCCCTAATTAGTTAAAGAATGAATTATGTTATGGATTATTTATTAATGAGTCAAAGTTACTTTGGCTAATTGTGTAAATATAGGTAAATTTGGTAATCTGTCTCATTTCTCTCATGTCTAACATTAGAAACATGACAGGACCTGCTACTCTTGACTTTGTAAGTATTCAGTCTGCTAATCTAGTTAATGTGTGTCCACAGTAACCAGGTAATACATAGTAGGTGTGGTTATAAGGTAACTATTGTCATAGCAAATGTATGAACATAAGACTGCTATCTCTGGCATGTCTCCGTAATGATCCATTACTGAGAGTCCACCTAGTTTATTTCACCAGAGACAAAAGTACGTATACTTTTTAAAATATTCTGAAACATACTGTTTTTGTTTTTTTTCCTGCAACTTACCTTGGTATTAATTTATTCTGAGCCATAATTATGCAACCTTAACTTGACTATAATTAATAGCAATAATGTCTAGATTTTGGCAGCAACTGAGGGTTTATTCTCCAAAATCAATTTGCAAAACATATTTATTCCTTCAGTTTGCATGGATGATAGCCCAAACATGAAGTTTCTCTCAGCTAGTAATTTAGCACGGGCAGGAAGAAGCAAATAGATATCATGGTTTGAATGCCATAATATTATTTGTTCCTTCTCAAGTTATTTTTCTGTAACAGAAAGATTTTTAAACAAATTACATAAATAGAACTTTAAAAAGTTTGAAACGTCTGTATTTTCACCTGAACAGAAGATAGTTGCACTCCTGTTGGAGGTGTGGTTTATAAAAACTATTTGTAATTATATAATAAATATGGGACATTCATCATGCTCTTGAATGTAAAATTAGATGTCTGTGTTAGGCATGTTGATCAAGCACCATTTAGTGTATCATGAGATTTACAGGAAAATTCGTGGAAAAACTGAGAAGCCTTTAAGTCAGAGACATGATGATATGTTCACTATATTAAATAAGTACTGAATTAAGGAATAAAACCAGGTGAGCTAAGTATTCAGTAAATGACAGCTACCCCAAATACAATTAATTTTTCCACTTGCATGTCTTGCAAAGTTATTAATTTATTCATTCACTTATCAAACATTTACTCAACTTTTGTTGGGAGCTGGGCCTAGACTAGGAACAACAACAACAACAACAAGAAAAGAGAATAGTGAAAAAAATAACATCTTTCTGTGGAGTTTTAAAAGCAGCAGAGAAGAGAGAAAATGAATAAGAACAAAAAGTCCTATGAGAACCTGAGGGTGCCATGGGAGGATTTAAGGAGTAGAGACTGCTTAAATAGCAATAAAATCTGTGGGATTAGGAGAAGGCCCTAGTTTTTCTGAAACTCACTTTGTTGGTCTGAATGAGCTGATCATTTGCAGTAATTAGTCATAAAATTATCGTTAGTTATCTTGATAATTATTGAAATATGAAAAACATTAAGATATCTTTTATTTACCTCTGAAATTCAGAAACATGTAGAATTTGAATGTTCCTAGCATGGTTTCAGATTCAAATACATTTTTAACATTATCATAATATATTCAAATGATTCTTGATCTATGTCAAAATATATTGATTTAAATTTGAGTTTAAATACTGGATTCACCCCTACTTCAGCTACTCCTGACCTTTCTCATCCATATGATTTTTTAGAAAATTTTTTTTTTTTTTTTTTTTTTTTTTTTAAGTGGGCAAATTTGCCCCATCTGGAAGTATAGAAGACAATATCTGAAGGCAGTTTTCATTGTCACACTTTGAAGGATGGTGCTATCAGCATCTAGTGGACAGAGGGCAGGGATGCTGCAAAACATCCTATGATGTGTGTATATCTCTACACAACAAAACATTATCCAACCCCAAAGTTTCAAAAGTCCCAAGGTTGAGAAAACCTGCTTTCCAAAAAATAATCATCTTTTTTCTCCCTTAATTCGCGTCGGTGTTTTCCCACTCTGACACAGAATATTAAGGAGATTTATTTTAAAATATTAACTATTGAACTTATTAATGTATTTATATATACAAATTACCCAATTTGTAACACCCACAAATTAGCTGTATAGACATTTATTCATTAGTTTAACAAATATTAATCAAAGGTCTACTATGTGTTAGTCATTCTGCTCTTAATACAAACAATGTACAAAACCTCAGCCCTTTTCATCGAAATAAACAAGAATTATTGAAATGCTTTGCAATATGTATTGTTTAAATAATTTCTTACTTGAATATATTTTAAAGCCTAGGGTGATGTCATTAGGTACATTTCAATATACACGCTTCCTCAGAGATATTGCTAATTTTGGTTCCTGAACACCACAGTAAGATGAGTTGCATGATATTTTCATTACCCAGAATATAAAAGTTATATCTACACTATACTGTAGCCTATTAAGTGTATGATAGCATGATCCCTAAAAAGGTACACATGTTCATTAAAAATAATTTATTGCTAAAACATGCTAACGATTATCTGAGCCTCCAGTGAGTTATAATCCTTTTGTTTTCGGAGGCTCTCATCTTAATAATGACTGCTGACTGATCAGGGTGGGGGTTACTGAGGGTTAAGATGACTATGGTATTTTTTTTTAATTTCAACTTTTATTTTAGATACAGAGGCTCCATGTGCAGCTTTGTAACATGGAAATGTTGTGTGATGCTGAGGTCTATGTACAGATCCCATTACCTAGGTAGGGAGCACAGTACTCAATGGGCAATCTTTCAGTCCACACCCTCCTCTTTCCCTCCCCACTATAGTAGTCTGCAATGTCTATTGTTCCTGTATTTGTGTCCATGTGTGCTCAATGTTTAACTCCAACTTATAGTGAGTACATGCAGGATTTGATTTCCTGCTCCTGTGTTAATTTGCTTAGAATTATGGCCCCTGGCTGCATCCATGTTGCTGCAAAGAACATAGTTTCATTCTCTTTTAGGGCCATGTAGTGTTCCAGACTGTGTATGTACCACATTTTCTTTATCCAGTCTACAATTGGTGGGCTCCTGAGTTAATTTCGTGTCTTTTCCATTGTGAATAGTGTAGTGATGATCATATGAATGCATGTCTTTTTGGTAGAATGACTTATTTTTCTTTGGGTAAATAGTAATGGGATTGCTAGGTCGAATGGTAGCTTTGTTTTAGGTTATTTGAACAATCTTAAGACTGCTTTCTACATGCCCACAAACAATGTGGAGTCTTTTCCCCGCAGCCTCACCAACATCTGTTGCTGTATGAGTTTTTTTTTTTTTTTTTGAGACGAAGTCTGGCTCTGCCGCCCAGGCTGGAGTCCAGTGGCGCCATCTCGGCTCACTGCAAGCTCCGCCTCCCGGGTTCCCGCCATTCTCCTGCCTCAGCCTCCCGAGTAGCTGGGACTACAGGCGCCGCCACCACGCCCGGCTAGTTTTTTGTATTTTTTAGTAGAGACAGGGTTTCACCGTGTTAGCCAGGATGGTCTCGATCTCCTGATCTCGTGATCCACCCACCTCGGCCTCCCAAAGTGCTGGGATTACAGGCGTGAGCCACCGTGCCCGGCCGCTTTACGAGTTTTTAAAAATAGCTATTCTGACTGGTGTGAGATGATATCTCATTGTGGTTTCGATTTGCATTTCTCTGATGATTAGTGATGCTGACCATTTTTTCATGATTGTTGGCCACTTTTATGTCTTCTTTTGAGAAGTGTCTGTTCAAGTCCTTTGTACATTTTTCATGCAGTTACTTACTTTTTGCCTATTGATTTAAGTTCCCTATAGACTCTGAATATTAGGCCTTTGTAATATGTGTACTTTGCAAATATCTTCTTCCTTTCTGTAAGTTGTCTGCTTACTCTGTTGATAGTTTCTTTTGTTGTGCAGAAGCTCTTTAGTTTACTTAGGCCCCACTTGTCTATTTTTGTTTCTGTGGCAATTGCTTTTGAAGACTTAAGAAAAAAATTTTGCCAAGGCCAATGTTGAGAAGAATATATTCTAGATTATATTATAGGATTTTTAGTTTATTATCATTATTATTTTTAGAGACAAGGTCACGTCTTGTCAACCAGGCTGAAGGCAGTGGTACAATCATACAGCTCACTGCAGCCTCGAACTCCTGAGCTCAAGAGATCCTCCCATCTCAGCCTTCCAAGTAGCTGGAACAACAGGTGCATGCCAATATGCCCAGTTAATTTTTAAAAGTAAAAATTTTGCGTGAGTCTAGATCTCACTGTGTCATCCAGGCTGAGCAATTTTTTAAAGATAAAACAACAATGAAGTTCACTGCATCAGTTGACTCTTACTTTTATAAAACTTTTTTGTAGCATGCAGTAATGTTTGGTAGAAGTTCTACCTATAGTAAAACTTTTTTCAGAATTGGAATCAATTCTCTTCGACCCTGCTGCAGCTATACAAACTAACTTTATGTAACATTCTAAATCCTTTGTTGTCATTTCAACAGTGTTCACATCATCTTCACCAGAAGTAGATTCTATCTGAATAATTCACTTTCTTTGTTCATTCATAAAAAGTAACTCCTCAACAATTCAAGATTTATCATGAGATTGTAGTAATCTCATGATAGTAACTCAGATAGGAAATAACTGCAGTTACTTCCTCCACTAAAGTCTTTAACACCACAAAGTCATACGTGAGAGTTGAAATCAACTTTTTCCACACTAATATAAATGTTTATATTTTTACTTCCTCGTATGTATAGCAAATATACTTTTTGACATCTAGAATGGTGAATCTTTTCCAGAAAGTTTTCAAATTACTTTGCCCAAATCCATTAGAGAAATCAGCATTTATGGTAGCCTTATGAAATGTATTTCTTAAATAGATAAGACTTGAAAGTCCACATTACTCCTTGAGACATGGGACAAAAATTGCTGTTGTGTTTGCAGGCATAAAAATAATGTGAATCTTTTCATAAATCTCCATCAGAGCTGTTGATGAACAGATATGTTGTCAGTGAACAATGATATTTTGAAAGAATTCTTTGATTCTGAGCAGCATATCTTAACAGTGGGCTTCAGGTATTCAGTAAATCAAACTGTAAACAGATATGGTTTTATCCAGTCTTTGCTATTTCCTTTATGGAATACAAGGGGAGGAAATTTAGTGTCATTATTAACGGCCTTTGAATTTTCAGAATCTTCAACTTAAAGTCAACAGATTCATTAACCCTTACCAAAAGAGTCATCCTGTCATTTGAAGCTTTGAAGCTTGGCATTGACTTCTCCTCTCTAGCTATGAAAATCGTAGATCGCATCTTTTCCCAAAGGCTGTTTCATGTATATTTGAAATCCACAATTTAGTGCAGCCACATTCATCAATGATCACAGCTAGATCTTCTGGATAATTTACTACAGATCCTACATTACCACACACTACTTCACCTTGCACTTTTATGTTATGGAGATGTCTTCTTTCATTAAACCTCATGAACCACCCTCTTCTAGTTTCCAAATTTTCTTTTGTAGCTTCCTGTCTTCCCTCAGCCTTCACAGAATTAAAGAGAATTAGGGTCTTGGTCTGGATTAGGCTTTGGCTTAAAAGAATGTTGTGGCCAGGTTGATCTTTTATTCAGACTACTCAAACTTTCTCCATATCAACACTAAGGCTGTTTCACTTATCATTCACATGTTCATTGGAATAGTACTTTTCATTTCCTTCAAGAACTTTTCCTGTGCGTTTACAACTTGGCTACCTGTTTGGCACAAGAGGCCTAACCTTGGGCTAATCTCTGCTTTTCACACGCCTTCCTCACTAAGCTTAATCGTTTCTAGCTTTTGATTTGAAGTGACTGATGTGTGACACATTCACTTCGACACTTCAAGGCCATTGTAGGGTTATTCATTGGTCTAATTTTAATACTGTTGTGAGTCCAGAAATAGGGAAGCCTGAGGAGAGGAGAGGGCAAGAGACGAGGAAATGGCCAGAACACACATGACATTTATGGATTACGTTTGCCATCGTGTATAGGTGTAGGTCGTGGTGCCCTAACAATTACAATAGTAACATCAAAATCACTGGTTATATATCATCATACAGACATTATCATAATATTGAAAGTGTTAAATGCTGTGAGAATTACCAAAATGTGACATAGACACAATGTAAGCACATGCTGTTGGAAAAACAATGTTGATAGACTTGTTCAATGCAGGGTTGACATAAACTTCAATTAGTAAGAAATGTAATATCTGCAAAGTGCAAAAATGTGAAGGGCAATTAAAACTCTTTGTATATGTAGACATGAGTAACTAGAATATAATTTATCACAAAAATTACACCTAATTTTATTATTTTAAAACCTCATTTTGAACTATTTTCCATCTCTTATTACCAGTGTAATATGATACAACCTACTTACTACGAGTACCTTATGAAGGTCAATTAAGCTTTAGAAACTATGCCACAAGCACAATTGCTAGTTCCTATCATATTTTCTTCCTAATTGATTTTAAACTACCAAGTTTTGTTAGTTCTCCTTAGCTCAGAATACTTACTTAATGTGCCAAGACTAATATAATATCATGGCTATCATCAAATTAAATGGTTTCCTAAACATAAGAAAAAAACCGTGCCCAAAACGATTTATTAAAATATATGTGGCTCTTTTCGCATGATAAATACAAACTATTTGTGAAATAAATTCTACTTAAGATAATTGTATGCATTTTCTCATGGATAATGTGACATTATTACACTCATTTGTACTTTCCTATTCTCCATATAGATGTTTAATTGTATTGATTTGTGTTACCTCAATTCCCACCAAGTTTCTGTAGAGACATTAAATTTCTATACACTCTCATAAGTGTTGTTTTCTGAATGTGTGAGCAAGTAGATTCATGTTCCACATCTAGCGAATAGTGTATAAAATACACGTTCAGGTCTATCATATAACATAATCTTTTTTTCTCTTAAAATATGGCTTATATTAGTTCCCAGCTATTTCTCAATAATACCTACGTCTGAACTATTATTGTCAGTTCTGCCAGTAAATAATGCCAGCATGGGAAATATATTATCTCAATATTATCTTCCTGTTCCATTATAGTAAGAATACACATAATTTGTGAATGAGGAAGGATGGAACTTAAAAATTACAACCAAGTAAAAACTATAAAGCCTTTTGCTGTCATCTGATCACGCTAAAATGTTTATTCAAATGTTTAAAATGTATAAACTCACTGAGCTCAAAGTAAAAATATGAAATGATGTGAGATTACAGAGCAGATAACAAATGGTCAAGAACCTGTTTTGTTACTTTGTTTTTATCCTTCATGTTAAAGAATTAATGGATAATGCTATCATAATTATTTAGTTACAAACTCTATTGGAATTGGAAAATGTGAAGACATAATCTCTTTAGAAAGAAATGTGATAAGACATTTTCTACTCTGGTTTGAGAATACCATGCAGCCTCATTAATATATCTTGTTCTTGAATCATGGACATCTCTAATTGGATCTGCTGAGAGACAGGCTGGAAAGAGTTAGTAGAGTAGGTTGTCAGAAATAAATAAAAAAGTGACCGGGATATCCAAGTGCTAACCCATTGACATTTTGGGAAATTGTCTTCAGATAAAAAAAGATATTGGGGAACAAGCAGAGAAGAAAAATACAAGGAGTAAGAAGAGTTCTGGAGAACATTTCAATGATCTGAAGCAGAGGGAAGAATATCAGATATAATGGAAAATAAAGAGAACAGGGGTGGCTGTATTTATCTGGAAAGAGGTAGCTAGGTGGTTGGGGCAAACAGGGGGATAGTTTAGAAGTGGATCTAATATCCAGACCGTAATTCCTATTCAATTATTGTCACAGAAGAACAGTGTTTAGACTAAAGTCATGTTTTCTGAGACCCATGACAATTAGAGAAAACCTTCCTTCCTTTTTTGTTGTTGTCAAAAACAATTCTCCAAGAGCTAGCAGTATTTTCTTTCTTTGCACACCCTTAACACCCAGAATGTAGCGAGGTAATTTTATGCACAGGCTATACTTGCTTCTAATGCCTAAAATTGTCCAACTACACTTTTATTTCTGTGGATATGTAGGCTGCCCTGTTGAAATGCTAGTAGCCCAGAGAGAAGTAACACATTGGCTCATTTTCAGTCCATAATATCCACTACAAAGTAACAAAACAAATCATTCTGCAACATTATTGAGAGAAAATTTCCTAGAAACTGTTGATGGATGGTGAATAGAGAAAGAAAACTGAGGATGAGTGAAAAGGAGAGAAAAGAAAAGAGGAATTTGGAAAGAACTAGGAGTGCTAGTAATACTCATGTACTGAGTAGATAGAAGGCAACATGTCACTACTGATGTTTAGCTGTGGGAAGAAGAGAAGAATTACAGTAGGAGAAAAAGTGCATTTAAGATAACCACGGTCTAGATCAAAATTTTAATTAAGGCTTAGCCTGTGTTTCAAGATATTTTCTTTTTGTTAAAACTAAGGTAAAACTTAGTGATCAACTTTATATAAACTTAAGTCTCACTAGCTTTATTTTGCTGATTACCTCAATTATGTGCCTCATTATTGTATGTTCTTTTTAAATCCAGGTCTTAAATAATTCTAGACCATTTTACAGAAAGGAGATACTATAATAACTACTTTTTGGATCTGAAAATACAGCCATGCTCTGAATAACAATGTTTTGGTCATTGATGTACCACATATATGAAGGTGGTCCGGTAAGATTATAATGAAGCTAAATATGCCTGTTGCCCAGATACATCTTAACCATTGTAAAGTCACAGCACAATTCATTATTCACAATGTAGTGCGCTTCCAGCTGCATAAAGGTATTGCACATACAATTATGTACAGTACGTACTACTTGATACTGATAATAAAGAACTATGTTATTGATTTATGTATTTGTTTACTATAATTTGATTGTTATTTTAGAGTGTACTCCTTTGACTTAGATTTAAAAAGTTGACTGTAAAGCAGCCTTAAGTAGGTTTTACAGGAGGTATTGCAGAAGAAGAAATTGTTATTATAGGGAATGATGGCTGCAGACATATTATTGCCCCTGAAGACCTTCCAGTGGGACAAAATGTGGAGATGAGAGACAGTGATATTTGATGATCCTGCCCCCGTGTAGGGCTAGGCTAATGTCTGTTTCTGCTTTAATTTTTAATTTAAAAGTTCAAAAAGTAAAAAATTTAAAAATGTAAATATAGGAAGAAGCTTATAGAATAAGGATATAGGGGAAAAGTTTTATACAGCATACCATGTATTTGTGTTTTAAGCTAAGTGTTATTACAAAAAAATTAAAAAGTTATAAAGTAAAAAAGCTATAGTGAGGTTAACTTATTATTAAAGAAAGAAAAGTTTTTATAAATGTAGTGTAGCCTAAGTGTACAGTGTTTATACAGCCTATAGCCACGCACAGTAGTATCCTAGGCCTTCTCAGTCACTCACCCCTCACACGCCAACTCACCCAGAGCAATTTCCAGTCCTGCTACCTCGATTCATGTTAAATGCTCTACATAAGTCTGATAATATTTGTGTATCTGTTATACTATGTTTTTACTGTACTGTATTTAACTATGTTTAGATACATAAATATTTACTATTGTATTACAGTTGCCTACAATATTCAGTGCAGTAACATGCTGTACAGGTTTGTAGCTTAGGAGCAATAGTCTGTACCTCATAGCCTAGGTGTGTAGAAGGCTGTACCATCCTATTCTGTGTAAAGTACACTCTATGATGCTCGAGCAATGGCAAAATGACCCAGGAGTGTATTTCTCAGAAAGTGTCTCCCAGCGTTAAGTGCTGCATGACTGCGTGTAAAATTAACTAAGTGATTTTCAGTGTAGGTGACATCAGGCTATGAATTATTCGAAAACGCACAAAGGCATTTTTGTTCTCACAGTGACAAAAAGGCTCTACCAGAATAGAATGGGTGAGACTCAGGAATGCTAAACAAGTAGTAATTGGCTGTTCAGTTTGGCATAACCCAAATGTTCAGAGAAACTTTAAGCTAATATAAATAACTAGGAAATGGCAGACACCGTTAAGTCACTGATCTAATTTATTTCCACAATCTCTTTTTCTCTGAGTACATTCCATTTAGAGGGGTGTGTGTGACACATCTCCTAGTAATAAGACAAGACTGGAAGTCAGCTTTGTAAGACCTCTGAGCACATTTTGCTTTTTTTTTTTGTTTTTTCTTCAAGTTTTATTTATTTAACATAACATCTGCAGATACGTTACATGGAAATTTTGTATGATGCTGAAGTTTGGGGTAACTTCAGTTTGGGGTAAAAATTCTGTCACCTAAGTTGTGAACATAGTACCTGATAGGTAATTTTTTAGTTCCACCCACCCCCGCCACCACCCTCTGAGTTGGTTGTCTCTATTGTTCCCATAATTATGTACATGAGTGCTGAATGTTTAACTCCCACTTAGAAGTCATAACATGCACTATTTGGTTTTCTGTTTCTGTCTTAATTTGCTTAGGATTATGGCTTCCAGCTCCAACTACATTGCCACAAAAGTCATGATTTCATTGTTTTATATGGTAGTATAGTATTCCATGGTGTATCTATACCACATTTTCTTTATCCAATCTACTATTGATGGGCATCTGGATTGATTCTATGTCTTCACTACTGTGATAGCACAGCAATAAACATACAAGGGCATGTGTCTTTTTGATAGAATGTGTTTTGTTTTGGGTATATAGCCAGTAGTGGGATAACTGGGTGAACCTGCAGCTTTGCTATACGTTCTGTGAAAAATTTCCAGATTTCTTTTCACAGTGGCTGAACTAAATTACATTTTCGCCAATAATATATAAAGTGTTCCCTTTGCTCTGTGGCCTCACCAGCATCTGTGGTTTTGGACTTTTTAGTAATAGCCATCCCTGACTGGTATCTCCTTGTGGTCTTAATTTGCATGTATCTGATGATTAGTGAAAACATAAATAAGACTGATAGACCCTTTGTTGTATTAACAAACAAAAAGAAAGAGAAGAACCAATTAATCACAATCAGAAATGACAAAGGTGGTATTACAACTGATCTTACAGAAATACCAAAGATCATCAGAGTATTATTAACAACTCTTTGCACACAAATTAGAAAATCTAGAGGAAATGGATACATTCTTCCTAGAACACAATCTCCCAAGATTGAATCAGGAAAAGATTCAATCCTTGCATAAATTGAAACCTTGAATAGGCCAATATCAATTTCTGAAATTGAATCAGTAATAAAGAATTTACCAACTGAAACAGACCCAGAACAAGATAGATTCAGAGTCAAATTCTACCAGAAGAACTGATACCAATTGCTGAAACTATTCAAAAAAATCTAAAAGAAGAAGCTTCTTCCTAACTCATTCTATGAAGCCAGCATCAGCCTGATACCAAAATCTGACAGACACATGAAGAAAGCTTTCGACTAATATCCCTAATGAACATAGATGCAAAATTATCAATAAAATGGGTTCTTTTTTTATTGGAAAAAAAAAAAAAAACGAAAAAGTAAAAGGAGGTAAGGCCGGGTGTGCCCTTTGGGAAGTTGAGGAAGTAGTTCAGCTTTAGGCCAGGAATTCCAGACTAACCTGGATAACATAGGGAAACCCCATTTCTACTAAAAAAATTTTAAAAAGCAATAGCTGGGTGTGGTGGCATGCACCTGCAGTCCTAACTACTTAAGGTTGGGAGGCTAAGAAGGGAGGATTGCTTGAGCCCAGGAATTTCAGGCTGCAGTGAGCTATGATCTCACCACTGTACTCCATCCTGGACAATAGATTGAGTCCCTATCTCTAAAATGTTTTTATAAAGAGGCAAACAGGTATCGTCTGAATTGTTGACTCTTTTGTCCCTTCCAATGTCTTCATATCTTGAATGTGGATGTGTGAAATTCATTAAGAGTGTGTGTGTGTGTGTTTGTGTGTATGTGTGTGTGTATGAGTCTTGATATAGTTTGGCTGTGTCCACATGCAAATATCATCTTGAACTGCAGTTCCCATAATCCCTGTGTGTCTTGGGAGGGACCCAGTGGGAGGTAATTTAATCACAGGGGCAGGTTTTCCCATGCTGGTGATAGTGAAAAATCTCACAAGATCTGATGGTTTTATATATGGCAGTTCCCCTGCACATGCCCTCTTGCCTGTCACCATGTTAGATGTGCCATTGCTTCTCCTTCACCTTCCACCATGATTGTGAGGCCTTCTTAGCCATGTGGAATGGTGAGTCCATTCAATCTCTTTTTCTTTATAAATTACCCAGTCTAGGGTATGTCTTTATTAGCAGTGTGAGAAAAGACTTAATACAAGTCTATTTTGCTTACACTAATTTTGCATATGATTTGTTGAAAATTACTGTAATACTATTACATTGCTCCTAAATAATCATATATTTTTGCCCATTGAAATTTTGCTTTGGAAAAGATTCATATGAATTACATTATGAACATTCACATTTCTGTTAGTTACTAAAATCTGCTTCTAGAATGTTGGAACTAGAAACACTACAGCAAAAAAAAAGTGCAATATTTTCTAAAACATATACATTCTATTAATAAATTTCATGGGTAACTTTACTGGCAGATGAAGAGAAGTTATGATGTTAAATAAAGTCAATGTTTTACTAATAACTGATATCAATATTGATTGTTTAACTGAGTACACCATTTATTTCACTTCAATTTATTATGCCAACTCCTTAGAAAGACTAAGTTAAAAATACCTTTTTGGTATAGATACAGGAATGTTAGGGCAAGTTTAGAAATAATTTAAAAATTATTCATCATATTTTTGTGTACATTATTTTCTGCATTAAAATTTTACAGATTTCCTGAAACGTGTTGTTACCTAACTATTGTATACATTAATAACTCTATATGCAAATATGTCCTGCCACATGTTTGAGGGACCTATTCATGGAATTTGTTCCCTGTCATTTACAAATAAATTCTAAACACAGTTCAGGTCTCCATTTCTTATCACAATTTTCTTTGCTATAGAAATTCCAGATGGGCTACTCAGAATTTCCAAAAAACCCAGCTTGAGGAACTTCAATGAATCATCAGATTAAATGAAACCTTCTAAGGTCTTTTCAGAAGTGTCTCGAAGTCTCCAACAACTGTATCCAGCTACTCATCATTATCAAGGTGAAAACTGAGATAAGGATAGATTCTCTAAGAGATATTAATTGAAAGGAGGAGTTGATGACAAATATAATTACTGAAATCAAATATTTATTCCAGATCAATTTTGTTTTTGTATCTTTTAAAGTTAATATTTGAATTTGGAAGTATTAAACTAGAATTTTAGAAAACTATAGAAGACAATTCTACTGACAATTCAGTTGTAATTATTTGAAAGTTCCCTTCCTTAAAAATTGACCTCAAGCAGAATTTTAAAAATTCAACTATTATAAATATAAAACTGACACTGTTACAGAGATGCTTATGAATATAAAAAAGTGAATATTACATAAATTTTTTATAAAGTATGTTTTGTTTTTAACAGAATTTTCAGCAAACAATATGCAGTAGTACTTCTAAGTTAAGAGAAGTCATTTTCAGTGACAACTTGGCATTGCTGCCAGCTCAAAGTAAAGTGGCAAAGTTCATTAAGCCGCTTCCTGGACAACTTTGCAATCTGTTGGCTTTTACACCCCTCATCATATCAAAAGGCCAAAATACTTTTTGGCTCTTGAAACATGTTCTATGACTATCTAAAACTCCTTGCTGTGGCAGCTTATTCTAGTTAGTGCCCCTTAAGCTCCAAGAATACTATTCTGTCTTCCTCAAGCTCAGTTGATATCTTTATATTCTCAGCATGACTATTCCCTCTTTAGGGTTAAGGATAAAGCAATCTGCTTTGTTTATTAAAGTATTTCATTCTAAGGAGTAATTTACTGGTAGTCCTACCTGAGTCACTGCAATTTATGAACAATGCAGTGTCTAATGTACTGTTAAATTGTGTTGTAATATTTCATTTTTCTTATTTATTATCTATCTCCCCCACTGGAATAAAAGCTCCAAACAAGAAGGCATCTCTGTTTTTAAGATTCCCCTGCAGTGTCTGGTTTACTGGTCAGCGGTATTCATTCCGTCAGGTTTCTTAAAGAGTAGTAAATGTTAGAAGTTCACAAAAAATTACAGACCACTGTAAGTGATTCTTTTTGTGTGGAAATGACAAAGAAGGTCTATTAGACTATACTTTTAAGGATGCATAGGTTTTGCATAGATTATGTACTCAGATGCTAAAACAGTCCATAGTTTCTACACATCACTGCCTCACAATCTACACACAGATATGGTACACAGTTAGATTTTCCATATCAGAGCAGTGCATAGGAATCTATGGGTGATTATCTTGACCTGGGGTCTGAAGCAGGAAATGAGGAGTGTTCAGATTGGAGGCACAGGCTGAATTTGGAGAAGGCAGGGAGTTGGTGGGGGTGAGACAGGGAAGTCCTGACTGAAGGTAGACAAAATTAGAGGGTTCATGCTGGGAAGCTCGAATAAATAAGTTGAGTAATTATGTATTTTCCCTATGTAGTCAAGAACAAAATTACATATAATAGGAATAAATATTAATAAATTATATAATGGCTTTTATACACTTGTATTCATTACATCTTTTCTATATTTTCTATATTTTCATAACATATTCTATCAAAGGACATGTTAAGTTAATGTATTTGAATGATAATATTCTATTAAAGGAAATGTTCTTTTTTTGCTTTTTATTACATTCTATTAAAATAAATGTTAATTTCTAAAATGTTACATTTTAACGTTCTCAGATAAATTATATTTGTTGTCTAATATCTCAAAGAAAAAATACTAAAAGTTTCAAGCTACAATAGATATTATTTCCTTTTAGTTACTATTTTAATGAATTAATTTTTTTAGCTCCATTTTCTCATACTTAGTGGCTATATAATTTACTGAACAAAAGCAATAGTCATGAGAAATCCAAGTAATAGATTACTGGGCATGTTACTTAGGCATATTTCCACTGTCACACAGAATGAAGTCTCAGTGCTACAATCTAATTAACCAGAATATGAACAAGTAGTACACCTTTTTTATTATAACAATTTCTTGAAAAAAATTTTCTTTGAGTATTCTAACACATCTTTTTTTCTTAGTCAAGAGCAAAATTATTTCTTGTAGTCTGAGATATTTTACTCATCTGAAACCACTTCAGGATAGATAAAAGTCACTTACTGAAAACACTGGATACCTGCATTTTAAAATCCCATTTAAAAGCTGTAAGAGAACAGCAAGTGTAAAGTATGGGAATATGTTTTGAATTTTGCATTAGAAAAACGTGACATGACTACTTACACAATGGTTACATTCAGAAGATTTTGTTTTACTTTTATTTCTTGCCTTTTTAAATTCATACCCACAACTCCAATTTCATGTGTTGTATTTGATTTTAGATTGCTCAAAACAAATTCTTGCTGAAATATATGTGTGTGTCTGTGTGTGTGTGTGTGTGTAATACAGGCAACTTTACACCTCAACAAATTTATTAAAACAGTATCAAACCAGTATAATTCTAAGTAATTTTACCATTAAAATATTTCAAAAACTATCTTATAAAATAAAAAATGAACAGATTCTTTTTACAATATCTATAGCCCCAAAGTAGAATGTAAAATGTTTCCTTTCACCTTTCTAGTTCCAAGAAATGAGGGATGAAAATAAAACATATAGTGAAGAGGAGTCTTATGTGCACAGTCTTTTGAATGTTACCCAGCCATATAGGAAGAGACCATGGGCCTGGAACGCTTCCTCAACAAGAGATAAAGAGCCTGCACATGTGTGTCGATGGTCCTTAGACACACCCTCAGCTTCAGCATTTCAGATTCCATGCAGCGTGAGTCAAGGTCTTTGTACTGTGGTTTTAGAGGCATGCACGTAGGGTAGTTGCTCTGAGTTGTGGGGGGCACCAACCATGGGAGATCTATGCATGCAATAGGGATTTGTCTCCCTCTGTGTTGTGTACATGAGTAAAAGCACTCTTCCATCCCGTGATTGACTGTGTTGTGTTTACCGTGGTGACTCTAATATCAAGATGAATTGGACAGAAGTATTTGGACTTCTGGTCCTGGTGGTTGACATAAAACTTTGCATGAAGAACACTGGCCTCTAACTAAAGGTATGTCAGTCATATTCAAAGAAATATAACAAAAATGTATCTGCATCTCAAGTAGGATATTTATATAATAATCTCAGGTTAAATCGAGTTGTTTTTAATATTATCATATGGGTTAACTAACCCAAGTCTAACATATGATGAGTGTGATTTGCCAAAAAGAAAAAAATATATATATATAGTACAAGTAAGTACAGGGAATTGAAGGTCAATAGAAAAATCTTCACAGCCATTATGTCAATCTCTTGCAACATTCTAGAGCTGAGATCTCCAAAAGAAACACAGTATGAGACATAAATGTGGGTCACATATGTAATTTTAAGTTTTGTAATAAAAAAGTAAAACAGAAAATTATTTCAAGATGTTAAACGTATTAAACTTTATTTTTTTGTTCATATCATATGTTTTATTCTACTATATAGATTTGCTTAATGAAATAATATTTATTCTTCATTTTGCTATATTTGTTTTCTAATATTGAGATCTGTGACACTTATATAGTCAGTATTGTTATAATTATTTAATTTCCACAACATAAAAATCTGAACATAGATGGTGAAGTTGTTTTCTTTAGGGTGCAGAATCTAAAAGAGCTAAAATATTTAATGCTACATAAATGGTAATGGCCATAATATAAGATCTGAAATCTAGATGCCATTCCCATAACATCCAGACCTCACTTAATTCAGTACAGATGCTTTAAAGGCAAGTGGAAAGATACGTTTTCAATTGCAGATTTCCTTAGCTATCTCAGTTTTATTTTCTATTTTGTAAGAAGCCTGAACTTTATTTTAAGAGTCTATTGCCATGTCAAAGCCTCAGCTTATCACACAATGTGAGAACTAAGGGAAATCAACTAGGAAAACATTCATTGGCAGAGAAAGCTGACTGATTAGAAGGGCAGATGGGAAAAGCAAAACTTAAATCCAGGGATTTCTGGCCAGCTAACAACCTAGGAGATATTTCAGAAAGACTAGAACAAGTTGTTGACTTGGAATCAGTGAATATGTAACATCATTCCAACAGAATCTTGATTTCAGTAAATAATTTAAAAGCTAAGCACATAATTTACACAGTGAATATGCCACAGAAAGATGGCTGGGAATTTGCAATATATATACTTATAGCACTTAATGCTGGTTATGCTTATATATGCATACATTACTGTATTGATATAAATGACTGAGATTGACCACTGTTACTAAAAGTTCTCATTTTTCTTATTTAAATTATGTTAATAGGTACAGAACAGAGTAATCAGTCACATTTATATCTACTTATTTTACTGATGAAACTAAGATGCAAACCAATACAACTGAAAAGATATTCATTCAAAGTATTGCTGGTATGGCGATATACAGTTATTCACAAGACAGAGGTGAGAGAGATCACAGTTTGTGTACTCTGTGAATACTTATAGTTAAAAATAATTATATATCTCTAGCCTTAGACAAAACTACTAGAGGCATTATCTACAGAATAAGGTTCAAAATTATAATAACATAAATAAATTTCAACACAAGAAAAATGAAGATAAAAGTTTTAACAAACACATTTTATCTGAACAATCTAAATATTTCAGGCACAAGCCTTGTTTTTTTTCCTATTAACATAGATATATTCTAAAATGTCAAATATTGGGTCTGAGTAGTTACAAGTGTTCCTTTTTCTCTATCAAGAAAAATGTCCCTCCTTTGTTACATTCTGATCATTAGGGAAGACTAACTTGTTTTTTTGTATTTCACCATGTTTCTTTATATTTGCCTGTTTTCAGGTTCAAGACCTTGTCAGGTTAAAAGGTTCACATTAAGGTAGTTTGTGTAGGAAAAGAACTAAAGCCACATAATTTGTCCTAAAAATGTTTCTGCAATCTGGGCTAAGTTACTTAATTTTAAAATTTTTTTTCTTTTCATCTTTATTTATTTATTTATTTGAGACGGAGTCTCGCTCTGTGGCCCAGGCTGGAGTGCAGTGGCACGATCTCAGCTCACTGCAAGCTCTGCTCCCTGGGTTCACGCTATTCTCCTGCCTCAGTCTCCGGAATAGCTGGGACTACAGGTGCTTGCCACCACACCCGGCTAATTTTTTTGTATTTTTAGTAGAGACGGGGTTTCATCGTGTGAGCCAGGATGGTCTCGATCTTCTGACCTCTTGATCCGCCCACCTTGGCCTCCTAAAGTGCTGGGATTACAGGCGTGAGTCATCACGCCCGGCCGCTACTCAGTATTCAAGTGGGAGAGAAGACGTGTTGTAGATGACATTGAAAAACACAAGGAAGAGGCATGCAAAGCTAACTTGGCAATTTAAGTTTCACCAAGTTCCTATACAAATAGAGGTCTGTCTGTTTTTGAGTTATGAATATAAAGGTTTTAATGTAATAACTCCTATTATGAAGCTTGTCAACATTTTGTGGAAATATAGGTTACTACTTGACCAAAAAATAGAAGTAGCTCTTTAGGGGCAAAATTAAAAAGAAGAAATAAAAATACTCAGGAGACTAAAAGCCAGAAATCTGAAATTTGATTTGCTTTTCTAAACAAAAATGATCTGTGCATTCTAAGTAGATGTTCATATTCAGTCACGATTTGCTGGCATATTACTAAATTCCAGTTTTCAGTCTCCTCAATATGGGGACTGAAAGTAAGCTGGCCATTGAAAAATAGAAAGCCAATATTTTAAAGTAGATGAAGTTTCATCAAAAATAAAAGTAGTCGGTCAGGCACAGTGGCTCACTCTTGTAATCCCAACACTTTGGGAGGCAGAGGCAGGCGGATCACAAAGTCAGGAGTTTGAGACCAGCCTGACCAACATGGTGAAACCCCAACTCTACTGAAAATACAAAACGTTAGCCGGGCGTGGTGGCGCTTGCCTGTAATCCCAGCTACTCAGAAGTCTGAGGCAGGGGAATCATTTGAACCTGGGAGGCGGAGGTTGCAGTGACCTGAGATGGGGCCACAGTACTCCAGTCTGGGTAACAGAGCAAGACCTCATCTCAGAAAATTAAAAAATAAATAAATAAATACTTTTATTTAAAAGTAGTCAAAAGAACAATAGCACCACACAGAGAAGTTTTTCTCTGAGGTGACAGCACTGATAGGTTCTATAAAAAGTCTAGTTTCCCCTACTAATTTAATATTTCTTCATGATCCAAATATCACTGGTTCCATATATGACCCTTTAGTCTTCTAGCTTTAAATTCAACAAGTGCGGTACATTATGAAACCCAAAACAGTTAAAATAATTTTTGAACTGGCAAATAATGACATGAAAAAATAAACATTTTGTATATTGTTTGGAGAATGTATAGATAATAATGTTACAGAGAACAATTTGATAACAGAAACTGTAGCCTGTTTAAAAAGGGAAGTCGACTTAATTAAATGGAAACTGTGAGGAAACGTAAAAATTATTTGCATAATGTATTGCAAAGCTTCCATTTTACACATGAGAGAAACTTAAAGAACACTAAATACTTAGGACTCTAAAACTAGAGGAAATCTTACATTTGCTTACAAATGAGCTAAGCAAAGTTCTGAAATGAGACTAAATGTTGCCACGCTCACTCCCGAACGTAAACTGCCGATCTCCTCAGAGACTTTCCTATCATTCAATGTAAGTAGATTCAAGGTTCCCCTCGCAGAACTGCGCCATTACCTAATTACAATAAAACTGTTCATGTTCATGAAGAACTGTGAAATGTACCAAATAGCAGTAAGGAATAAGAAAATCTGTTTCAGACAGAAAAATAAAGCATTCCAAGCTACACATACTGTTAGTCTCATCAGACAGATCTTAAAATACAGTGAAATCCCCGAAATTTGAGACTTATTCTTTGCTCCCTAAATAAAGCAACAAAATTGAGAAGTTTTGAGCTTTTTATCCTGAGAAATGTCTTTGACTTCTTTCTGGAGGACTGTATAAGCTACTATAATAAAAAAAAGCAATTGTTTCTATTTCCAGATCTCTTCATAATGTAGAAATATTACAATTTGCTTACTTTTATTAACATAAATATTACTTCATCATCAATTCAATTACTAAAGTTAATTTAATATTTTAATTAATTAGTACCAATTTAATAAATTAAGACATTTATATATAATAATCTCATTTCAATTATACTTTTCCTTTTTCATGATTAAAATTTTCTTTGTACAAATTATATTATTTTCTATAAGTATATTTGTTGCATAAGAATATGATCTCACATAGTAAACCTTAGTAACCAGACATGTTAACCAGAAAAAAAATGAATAAATAACCTGTATGAGTATATAAGTTGGAAAATAATAAAAGAAACCTTATCTATTCTAATAAGTATTAATATATATTCTTAATTATTCTTAACATTCTTAATAAATATTCTCATTTGTTTCTGTGAATCGCCTATTGAAAACACTGTATTAAGGAGGCTATTTTTAGAGCATGTTCTTTACTTGGCATTCAGTAATTTTCTTCATACAGTATCACTTGAAATTCTTTTTAAATCATGAGTACAAAACACTATGTAATGTACGTAATTGTTTGGCAAATAAGTATTTTAAATGTGTCAGAATGTTATGTCAGAAAGATCTATTACTCATCAAAATGGGTCTGTTTCTCTTGAAATAAACCCAGTATGTAAAATCCATATTTAAAATTAAAAAAAAAGGACATTCTTGCTCAAAACAAATTATTTGCCTCATAAACAATGCACACTCTTGCAATTCAAATAAAAAATCCCTTTGTGTATGTAAACTATGATTTATCCAAAAACACTTCAGTCAATGTGCTTTTTCCAAAAGGTATTTATTATATAAATAAAGCATGACACACATACATTTATCCAGTGTTTTATCCCAAACTATAGTTGCTTATCAAATACTCAGGAAACCTGGTTTCGGTTAAAATAAATGGCACTTTATTTCTCACTCAGCAATTGTTAATTTTTTTCAGAAGAGACTATATTTATAATAATCTCTTTTATTAAAAGCACTTTTCTATTTGAGTTTTTGAAATCAAATGACTCCTTCCCTTTATGCCTAGAAACACTAAGCATTATTGTAGCTTCATAGTTACCTAATGATTTCTATTTATCACATTATAGGTAGTTATTGAGCATGCCTCTATATTTTATTTGAATGTATTCTTTCACTCATGCCCTTTAATTGTTATCTGAATGTAAGTTAGATTCCTAATCTGTTCACAAATTTTATTCAAGGAGGAAGTATTTCAAACATACGTCTGCTCTCAGAGAAACAACATCATTTCCAAATGTAAATTATTGTCTGCTTAAAAAAATTAGTGAAATGCTCTTTTAAAAATATGCTAAATGGAATACCATTTTAAAAGAACATGTGTGGAAACCTGGCAAACATTTATGCTGTCCTTTATCATGTATTTGCCTTATGTTTTTACTATTGAGTAAGCATATTTATTTATCTAACTAAAACTTTATTTCTAGGGGAAAATACAATTGTTCTTGTCACATACAATTTAATCCTTTATTTAATCCTTGAACTAATCCTGAGAAATTATATTTTCTATTTTATAAGCCAGATATTGTATCTTATAAGCCAGGTATTGTATTAGTCAGGGTTCTCTAGAGGGACAGGACTAATAGGGTAGGTGTATATTTGTTTATTAAGGGGAGTTTATTAAGGAATATTGACTCACATGATCACAAGGTTAAGTCCCACAGTAGGCCATCTGCAAGCTGAGGAGCAAGGAAGCCAGTCCAAGTCCCAAAACCTCAAAAGTAGGGAAGCCGACAGTGCAGCCTTCAGTCTGTGGCCGTAAGGCCCGAGAGCCTCTGGCAAACCACTGGTGTAAGTCCAAGAGTCCAAAAGCTGAAGAACTTGGAAGTCCAATGTTCAAAGGCAGGAAGCATCCAGCACGGGAGAAAGATGGAGGCCAGAAGGCTTAGCCAGTCTAGTCCCTCCACATTCCTCTGCCTGCTTTTATCCTAGCTGTGCTGCCAGCTGATTAGATGGTGCCCACTCAGATTGAGGGTGGGTCTGCCTCTCCCAGTTCACTGACTCAAATGTTAATCTCCTTTGGCAACACCTTAACTTTGCATCCTTCAATCCAGTCAAGTTGACACACCATATCAGCTATCACAGGTATGGTCATGCTTTTGTCTGACAACAACTTTCTATCAATCACACCACTGAGGCTGGCTTTAAAACCAAAACACACATCTATTGTTTAAAAAAAAGAGATATGCAAAATTAGGTGAATTGAGTTTACATTTTCTTTTCCAAAGGCTATGAAAAAGATTTAATAACAAAAGGGTAACATTAATTATATAAAAATAAGAATGTTACATCTGCTTTTTAAATTTAATTATAAGCTATAAAGGGATATAGTAGTTATACAGACTATTTCATGTAATATGTGATTCTGAGTGCATAACAAACAACAAAATAAATGCATGCTCATGATCTATGTTGATTTCTAAAATTATTTGATAAATAACATTCAAGAATTCTCCAATTTAACTCTCAGAGGTACATGGTCATCAAAGTCAAAATACGTACTCAGAGATTCAAAGCCAGTTCAGATTATCTGATTGACAAGGCTGAACATTTTAATTTTTATGTTTCCTATTCTAGAAAAGGGGCACTTAAAATTGAAAGACATAAAACAAAAGTTAAAAAAAAAAAAAACTATCAGTGTATTTCATGCAACTCAACTCATTCAGGATTACTGAACACATTTTCAAATAACATGTAATAAACAGGTCCTGTTCTTTCACGTATATACTCTACTGTAAAATACCAAAGTCAAAGAGAGAACCTGAAGATATGATAAATGTCTAAGCTGGATTCTGGTACCACCCCTGTTTGCAGAAGGACAATTTTTATATCATTAGAAATCTTAGAACTTATGTAAAAGTTTGCTTAGAAAAATTATTATTTCCTATAGCTACCTAAAAATATCTTCAACTGTTCTTAACAAAGACTTTTTAGACTTTTTTTATTTTCATGTAATTTTAGAAAAGGAAACATTTGTCTCTTTGTGCACCTTTCAGAGTGTTTATTTTCAATATTCTAATTTCTTTGCTTAATAACAATTTATACTACTTTCAGTGATCTTTAAATGTTCATACTGAATAACTGAATTCAAATAAACCCTTTGAAATATATTTATTTTGATAATACTTTAACAAACGAAATGTATCTGTCCGTGAATTAAATAAAAATCACCTTTTAAGGAAATAATTCAGTATGTATCTTAAGTTACTACCCTGAACATTTATATATTTTCTGGACAGAAATCATATTGGAAATGCATTGTCTTAATAACTAAAATAAAATGGTCAAAGATGCATTTTGGCTTATTAAATTTTTTCTTGTAAATATGTAAGATTTTCATCTGAGAACTTCCACTAGGATCCATCCTGAAGTGAAAAATCTATAGAAGAATAATTACAAATTCAAGTTTTAAGGACTAGCAATGACTATATATTGGAAATAAGAGTGCATTTTATACCTCTTGAACTGGAACTTTCTGTCTTTTTAGCTTTAAGTTCCACAAGATTAAAAAATATATGTTTTTAAAGGTCAGTTTCCATTAAAAAAAATACACAGGTTGAAGTGGTATATAGCTTTTAATAGAATATTGAGGAAGCCCTTATATTATACAGTTTGGGAGAAATTATGAGTTAGAAATTAAAATCATTTTTATTGAGATTCATTTGAGTTTAGTAAAGATTAATAAATGCCATGGAGAATAAATTTTGGTTTATAATTGCTCACCCCAGAACTACTCATAATAATTTCTGTCAGTATCTGGAGAAGGGAAACGTGTATTAAGCCTATGAAAATGCAGAATGGTACTAACCACCTGCTTAAGGACAAAAGCATATGTGACCTGTTTTCAAACCCCTTTTCCATTGATTGAGAACATCAAGTGTTGGCTCTCTTCTACAAAACAGCAGAGTGAGTTGCTCTTCTTCATAAAGCTCTGGAATTTGCTAAGACGCTTTCTTTATATTAGCCAATTGAACAGACCATCACATATAGCAAATCAAGACTCATGGGCATTACAGAAATCTTGATGCTGTGTAATTTTCTTACATAGAATAGCAAATTTTTAGCTTTATTATAGATCATCAATTTTTGAGACACAGGCATATTTTGTAAAATTTTTTTACACTTTCAGAATATAATACATGTTCTATTTGATACTATTATTGGCGGATGACTAATGAGATTCATGTTCATTAGTTCAATTTATGAATAAATTGAGAGGATGGTAGCATTTTGCAGAAATGTGTTATATACACTCCTCTCCCAAAAAAGTTTCAGTGCATTTTGAAATATATAAATTACATAATCTCTATGAAAGAAGGGGCTTCGCTGTTTTGTTTTGTCTTGTTTTGTTTTTTGTTTTTGTTTTTTAACTAAGTGCTGTTTCCCCAGCACTTAGAACAGTGGAACATCACAAACTTTTAATAAATAATTAAAGAAAGAAAAATCTAATGCCATTTTATAGCAAAAATTGATATACTAATAAACAAAAAAACCTTGCATTTCTTATAATATACTTGTTTGCTTGTGAATATAAATATTATATTTCTGGAAAAGAGATTATGGCACTATCTTTATAAAGCAAGTTCTGTAAATCCCCACAGTTGCTCTAGCAAGGATTCTAGTCAGGAAAAATCATAATTTACCTTTAAAGTGACCCTCAAATTTTCAGTAAGATTATCCCACAGGATGATGAGGGATGCTTAATTGTTGTCATAGTTATTTCCATGTAGAAGAATAAAAGCTATGGTCTAAAACAAAATAAAACCAAACACCCAAAATTGAATAATTAGCACCAAACATTTTCTCCCTCTCAAATTAAATTAGAGAAAGCATAGAAAGGGATGAAATCAAATAGGAAAAAATGGAAAAAGCTTTGCAACACTTCAATTTAAAAACACCCTCTATATACAGAAGACCAAGAAGCTAAAAAAGTGTTTTCCAACTGACTGAATCTAGAAGGAAATGAGGTAAGTTTACATTTCAGCAAGTGGATTTTGTTTAATGTAATAAAGGGGAGTTTGGTAACTTCTTTACCCTTGTCATAAGGACTGCTTTCAGTCACCACAATACTTGAAAATAACTATAAATTAAATCCAATGCATCCTTATTAATATTTCAAATGAAACTCACTCTAGATTCCTATCGAATTTAGGAAAAACCCAAAATTATTTTCATGGTTTAAAGGAACCTCTACGATGCCAGCCATGGTTATTTCTCTGGTCCTACCTCCTTCCTCTCCACCTTGGTGTGTATACCCCTTCAATCAGGCTAGAAGCTAACTACATTCTGACTCCTTCCCTTGTTACACATGTGATTCACTCACTTCATTCAAATCTCTGCTCCAATGCCACCTCCTAAGTGTCCTTATCTTTTATCACCCTTTCTAAAATGGTGCCACTCTCCCTCTGTTGTCTTTTGCTTTATTTTTCAGTCCTAATTACTACCTAACAGACACACACACACACACACACACAGAGGACACACACACAGGCACACAAACAGATCCCCCCACCCCACACACACATACACACACAAGGCCAAAACCTCTCCCCTTAAAATGTATACTGGATGAGTTCAAAAATTTAGCTGCTCAATGATGACTCCTCAGTATCTAAAATAGTTCCTGGCGCAAAATATTTTTTTAAATGTTTGTGGAGTTAGATAAATAGTATGGAATGCTTGAATAAAGATTGTCAAGTAGTAGGTAATTTGCATTAGCATGTAAACATGCATGCATGCATATATAAAGTTTGCCTCTCTAATTCAGAAGGGATAATTAACCTGCCAAAGATAATATAGTCAGTAAGAGATGTAATCACTTGTCTCCTAAGATAATGACAAAGGAACATTCAATAAAACTATTGATAAATTGACAGCAAGAATGAATATAAAGGCAATTGTCTTCAGAATTAGTTGAGAATCATTGGTCAAGGTTTAGAAAAGGGGAAACTGCAAAAATGAATAGTTATAATAATGATTTTTAATGCTCTAGAACAAGTTAAATTATATTTATTATTGAATGTAGTAAAATATGTTGAGCATGATTTAAAATTATTTTGGTGACTAAGCCTTTAAATATATTTTCTGAAATGTGCCCTACAAACATTCCTCAGAGCAATTAACTGCTTTCTGTAGGCAACATTATAGCATAAATTGTTTTTATATTAAATCCTGAAATATCTTGAAATAAGGTTTGAGCAGTGAGATGATCTCTATTATTTATTTTTTATTTCCTGTCATAGTTTTATCCATCTTTGAAACTGAAAACTATAAACATTTTAATCATTCAGTAGATTAATCTCCATACATCTATGAAATATTCATTATTTTTCAATAGTTTTAAAATTGACTATATAAATTAACATTAAATTTGTACCGCATTTATTTGTCTGATGTATACAATTATATAATATTAGAAGTAATTTGCATAAATCAATCTTCCCTTTTTAGTGGGAAAATACTATTTTTACAGTGAACAGAATTCTAGATGATTCTGTCTCTTGGTTTTGGAAAATGTGGGGATGTTTCCAGCAGATGTGTCATTTCTATTCAAAACTGACATTTTGCTCGAAGTTTCTTTTAGCCTAGCTCTCTGTATTATTAGATTTGCAAAGTTTAAATTTAGTAGGACTACCCTTAGTCATAACGTTTTAATTTTGATTAAAAAAAATTTCAGAGCAAAATGAAGACAACACAAGAAATTTTTGGTTTGAAATTTAACACCAATTGTCAATACATGCAAATCAAAACGCATGTCTTTCAATCAAAGATGTATATATTTAAGATTAATAGTTTAATATCTAAATGTGTTTTCAAAATATATCCATGAGTATTTTTCTAAGTCATATGTTCACTTATATAAAGTACAGAATTAAGAAATGTTTATATATGTAATATAAGTAAATACACCTTTGATTTAGTCAAATAATGTTGCCTATAAAATTCACTCAGTTAACACTAATTCCGTTTTGAAATAATTGAGCTCTTCTTCTAAATGAGACAGAACACAAGTGGCCAACCATTCAGAACAATAATAATGAGTGCTAATAGTTCTTGAATAGTTTGGTAACTTAATTAAATGATGTAAATTAATTTAATCTTTGATACTGACAACAAACCTAAGAGGTTTCTACTATTCTTATTCTGTAGTTAGATATGGGGAAAAAGTGAGGCTAAACATTTATAAAGAAAACTGTCTATCTAGGGACTGAAGCAACATCTCCTTTGTCCAAGAGCAAGACAACGGTGGAAATAAAATTCAAATCAGGCAGGCAGTCTAATTACAGGGCCAATGTCATCAACAATTATGTAACTCTCACCATATAGTCAATTTTGGGTAAAGAGATTGAAGCAAAGATCATTTCACTTAAAAAAAATAACATGTTACATGTACCAAAGTGTTCAATAGCTAGACAGAAGTTTTATAGATAATTAATATATCCTTTGCCATACTGAGTTGTATGTGAACTCTAAAGTTAAAGAATCACTGTTCTGTACAAATTTCTTTAGAAACATATTTTGAAACATCAAAAAGCATTACTAGTAACAGGAGAGCAAATCTATCATCCATTCCACTCCTCCCCCCACCAATATATTATGCCTTATAAAAAGGTTTCTTCATGTCTATGTATGAATCTAATGCAAATATTATTTACTTGAGTTAGTGGATGTTTGGAATGCCTATGAACCATCTGTAAAAAGGATAAACAATATTGTGAGTATGTAAATTGTCTTAGCATGTGTGTATAGTGAGTGACGATGCCTTTAAAAAAATCAATACCACTCATTTTTTTAAGAAAGGCACTACATATTATATATTACAAGAAATACTTAAAAAGCAGGATAATTACTCACCCATTTCCGTAAAGCAGCTTGAATCGCAGAGTGCACGTCTACAGCCAAAACAGGCTCTTGAAGTATACAAATTTAAAGTTTTTGCAAATGTTTTTGTGTGTGTGTTCTATGGACACATAAGAGATCCTAATAATTTCATCAGAATCTCTTATGTGACCATAGAACAAAACAAAATAGCTATTTCATATGTTTTTAATTTATAGTACGTCTAAGAAAACAGTTATTTTTCCTTATAATAATGATTTCGCTGGCTATTAGACTATTTCGCTGGCTCCTATTGTTATAGCTGTGAAACTGTTACCGGTTTCATCTTTATTTATGTGAAGGTAATCAGTGCTTTCTCTCTGTTGTATTCAAGATCTACTTTTATTGCCTGTTTTGAGATTTTCCCTGGCACCCTCTTCAGTCTTTTTCTACTTAAAATAATTATGCTTCTGAATTGTAAGGATCCATGCCTTTTACCAATTTGGAAAAACTTCTCAATTATTATCTTTCTGAAGTTACTTCTCCCTCATTCTCTCTATTCTCTTCTTTTGGATTTTGTTATAGCTAATCAGAGAGTGCCATTTAGAGTCTGTTGACTTACATTTCACTTAATTTTTTCTGTATTTTATTCATCTGTTCTGATTTTAGGATACTTTCATTCTATCCTCTAGTTTATTTTTTCACCTGTCTCTAATATGCTATTTAATGTATCCATTTAAAAAAATTCAATGATCACAAATTATATTTCTAGAAGTTCTATTTGACAATTAGCATGACATTTTAAAAATAGTGTCTGTTTAATCCTTGTGCTTTAAACTGATTCTCAATTCTCTAATTTAGAATTTTCCATATTAGAGGTACACATTTTGAGGATACCTGTAGATAATTTAACACATGCAAGTATTTTGTAAAGATCAAATCAGTGTACTTGGAACATCCATCACCTGCAATATCTGGCTTCTCATTATGCTAGAAATATTTGAATTACTATATTCTAGGTATTTTGAAACAATAGATTATGGTCAACTATAGCCATCCTATTTACCTATCATACACTAGGTCTTATTTCTTATATCAAATAGTATATTTGGACCTATTTATCAACCTTTCTTCATCCTATCCTTTCTTTTACCCTTTCTGACCACTGGTAACCACCAAACTACTCTTTTAACTTCATGAGATTCACTATTTAAGCCCCCATAAAGCCCCCATAAAGACAAATTATGAGTGAGAAAATGCAATATTTGTCTTTCTGTGCTAGCCTTATTCTCTTCATCTAACAACCTCCAGTTCCATTCATGTTGATGAAAATGACAGAATTGTTCATTTTATATTATGGTGGAATAATAGTCCATTGTGTATCTAACACCAAGGATTTTTATTCATTTACCAACTTTTGGACACTTAGGTTGATTTCATAGTTTGTCTATTGTGAATAGTGCTACAATAAATATGGAAGTTCAGGTATCTCTGACCATTTTTTTCCTTTCTTTTGGATACATACACGTTAGCAGAACTGCAGAATCATATGATAGCTCTATTTTAGTTTTTTGAGGAACTCTGGTACAGTTTTCCATAGTGGCTGTAATAATACATTCCCAAAAACAGTGTATGAGGGTTCCCCTTTCTACACACTGACACCAGCATCTGTTATTGCCTGTCCTTGGATAAAAACCATTTTAATGGGTCAGGCCGGGCGCGGTGGTTCACGCCTGTAATCCCAGCACTCTGGGAGGCCGAGGTGGGCAGATCACGAGGTCAGGAGATCGAGGCTGTCCTGGCTAACATGGGGAAACCCCGTCTCTACTAAAAGTACAAAAAATTAGCCGAGCGTGGTGGCGGCGCCTGTAGTCCCAGCTACTCGGGAGGCTGAGGCAGGAGAATGGCGGGAACCCGGGAGGCGGAGCTTGCAGTGAGCCGAGATCGCGCCACTGCACTCGAGACTCCGTCTCAAAAAACAAACAAAAACAAAAAACCAACAACGACAACAACAACAAAAAAACATTTTAACTGGGTCAGAAGATTTCTTGTGATTTTGATTTGTGTTTCTCTGATGATTACTAATGTTTTAACATTTTTTCTTAAACCTGTTGACCATTTGTATGACTTCTTTTGAGAAATGTCTACTCAGATATTTTGCTGAGTTTTGTCAGATTATTATTGTTATTATTATTTGCTACTGAGTTGTTTGAGCTTTATATATTCTTGTTATTAACCTCTTGACAGATGGATAGTTTAAAAATATTTTCTCCCATTCTGTGGATTGCCTTTCACTTTTGATTGTTTTTGTTGTTGTTGTTGTTGTTGCTTTTGCTGCTGTTCTTATTGGGTAGAAGATGATCTCATCTGTTCATTGTTGCTTTGTTTGCCTGTGCTTTTGAAGTCTTACACGAAAATGTCTCCCCACACTAATGTCCAGGAGTGTTCCCCCTGTATTTTCTTCCGGTAATTTCAGTTTCAGGTTATAGATTTAAGTCTTTAATCCATTTTGATTTGAGTTTTGCATATTATGAGAGATAAGGGTCTAGTTTCATTCTTCCACATAAGGTAATTCAGTTTTCTTTACAACGTTTATTGGAGACTGTGCTTTCCCCATTGTATATTATTGACACCTTTGTCTTTAAAGAGTTGGCCGTAAACATGTGAGTTTATATCTGGGTTCACTATTATATTCCATTGTTCTGTATATCTGTTTTTATGCCAGTACTGTGCTAATTTGTTTACTATCATTTTGTAGTATATTTTCAAGTCAGGTAGGGTGATACCTCCAACTTTGTTCTTTTTGCTCCGATTGCTTTGGTTATCAGAGGTCTTTTGCGGTTCCATACACATTTTAAGATTTTTTTCTATTTCTGTGAAGAATTTTATTGGTGTTTTACTAGGGATTGCATGGATTTACAGGTTACTTTGGATAAAATGATCATTTTAACAATATCAATTTTTTTATTCCCTGGGCATGGAATACCCTTTCATTGTTGGGTGTGTTCTTTTTTGTTTTTTTCTTCAGTGTTTTATACTTTACCTTGTATAGATTCCAAATATTTAAAACATGTTAATTTTATATAACATGTCTGTTCTGGTAATTCTAATTTCTAAGTGCTGATGCATTAATTTATTTTAGTTGAATTGTCTGTTTTAGCATTCTCTCTCTCTCTCTTCTCTCTCTCCCCAACTCCCTCTTCTGGAGACTTGCTGACAACTCTCCATGAATATTTTAAAGTTTGTTTATGGTTAAATATTACATTAATGACAATCAAGCTTAAAGTATGGCTTAATGAAAAACAAGCCTTGAAATTTAGAGACTGTGTATTTTTCTGGAGCTTTTCTATCATGGAGATATTTGCTTGTATTTCAAATGATAATAAAAACTTAAAGATATTCTTTTCCTTTCCCCAAAGAGGATTTTATGTTTTTGATTCCAGAGAAAGATCTCTCTTCAAAAAATGCAACTGTCATGCTATAAAAGCTCCAAATTTCATAACTTAGAGATTTTTTTCCTATATTGTCACCCTACTGCACACACAAATGACATCAAGTCCTGTCTTTCACCACGTGGGGAACCACGGTATGGGAACTGGTGCCAAGCTAACTCTGTGACAAAATCTTTTTTTTTACTGTTAGATAAATAACTAGATATAAAAACAATACTTGGTTATAAAAATACAAAAATTAGCCAGGTGTGGTGGGCGGGGGGAGCTCCTGTAATCCCAGTTACTCAAGACACTGAGGCAGAAGAATCACTTGAACCCAGAGGTGGAGCTTGCAGTGAGCCAAGGCCACGCCATTGCACTCCAGCCTGGGCGACAGAGAGAAACTCTGTCTCAAAAAAAAAAAAAAGTAAGATGATAGAGTGAAGAATATATAATGTAAACTCAACTCAGACAAAGTTATGATAGCTATGTTAAGACACTCGGAAATATCAGAATGCCTGTTTTTATACTTAGATAAAATTATTGATTTCTGAATTATAGACAATTCACAATATTTTGAAAATTTAGTTTTGCACCATCAATTGTCAAAATAGTGGTATAGGGCTTCAGCTGAGCTTGGAAACTTTATAAGTATAGAACCCAGGGGCAGAGCTAGCACATAAAAGTTGTAAGCAATTAATTAACAAGTTTTTTGAAAAACAAAGTTATCTTTTAAATACATTTTTGTTTTGGATTTATCCCAAATTTCATTTTAATCAAGTGACAGTTGATGTGTATTCTTTATCTTTGGGGAAGGCGAAGATGATTCTGGCAATATCAGCCTTTATAAGTAGATGTATAACTAATATATAATGGCTTATAAGTATTTTTCAATGAACATATGTAATTATTTTCCAAACTAATGTGAGACTAACAAATTAGTAAACTATAGCAAAAGCACAATCTTCGTAGAGCTAACATTGTCCACGTACAACTACTTCAACTGAAGAGCAGGCTGGAAACATAATACTACATTGTTGATGCATGAAACTCACCAATCTCGGACAGGGTTTCACCATGGAAAAACAAGCAGACTTATGGTTTGGCTCTGCGTCCTCACCATCTCATGTTGAATTGTAATCCTTAGTGTTGGAGGAGGGGCCCGATGGGAGGAGACCGATAAGAAATTTAATAAATATAAGTTAGATAAACTTGCTAGCTGCATATTCTTCCCTATACACAAAAATGCTAAATAGCATCAATATACTTAGCCAATATCAAATAAATTAAACTTTTCTTAATTTATTTAAATTAATGTACTTTAGAAACCTTTTGAAAATACCTGTTGCACGGGATGAAGAAGAAAGCTATATATATTCCATCTAAACCGAAGGACAAGTATTTGCAAAGGCAGAGAGGCTTGAGTTGGCAAAATAGTTCTAGAACTGACATGGATAAAGGCCAGGTTAGAAAGATCCACATCAACTTAGAGAAAAACTTTAGTAACTAATTGAAAGTATGTATGTGTAAGATAGACGATTTGTATCAAAACTAACCTTTGTGCGTGTACAAGTATAACAAATCAATAAAATAATTGTGATACATACAAGCCACACATCACACATGCACATACTACACACACAAAATGTGCATGTATGATTGTGTGTCACAATATTAATTCAATTGTTTGAACATGTATGCAAGTTAGTTTTGATATAAATGTTCTATTTTATAAACTATGCATATGTATCTATGTATTTAGACACAAAATATGTATACATTCTTTGTAATCTAAAAATTGGATGGAATTACTTTATGTGAAGATCCTGCCTTTGTGTAATTCTGAATTAAGTATAATTTTTTAAAATCCTTATCACAGATTTTCATCACCTATTTTCTGAGGCACATTTTAACCTACCAGATTTCACCCTCATCAAGCAGTATCTGTTAGATCTGTGACAGAGGTGTGATTTCCATAAAGTGATTAGCACCATCTGTGAATATGAGAAAGGTGTGATACTTAAAAGTATTTCTGTGAACTACTCTAAAGCTATATAACCTGAATCCACTCCCATCCTCTCAAAAAAGAAGTAGTTTGTTCTACTTAATTACCTCCAAGCCTCAGAGGCATTGAAGAAAACATATTCATTATATTTTATGATTCTATGGATCAGGAATTCAGGAAGGGCTAAACTAGGGGACTTGTTTGTTGTTTATTTTTACATGGTTCCAACAGCAATTCACAAAGCAGTATTCACTTGGCATATGGGCTGGGTTAGATGGTCCAAGACAGGTTTACTCTCAGGTTGTGGGATGGTTAGCAGGCTAGACTCAGTTGGGAGTCATGACTTAATTAGAATTTATACATTGCAGTTAAGGGCTTCTAGAGAAAGTGTTTCAGAAAGTCCAGGCCCGAGCTGCAAGGTCCCTTAAGTTCTAGCTTGGAAGTTCTTAAAAGGCCCGGTCACCTATTGCATTGTTTTAGGCTAAGAACTCTCTAAGACCAGCCCAAATCCAAGGGGAGAATATTGTCTCTACCCCTTGACTGGAGAAGTAGCAAAGCATTTACAAATACTACACAATCATATAGCCTAATTTCAATTAAATGTGCTTATGTTTTTAAACCAGATGTTATATGCCTGTTACAACGTGGTTTAGAAGTTGAACTAGGAAGCATAACATGTAGGACATATTGAAAATAAATAGGTAGCTTTCTGCTTAAACAAGTGTTTTGAACATTGAAAGGTTAGCAGAGTTAATCTCTCAGTTATTATCTTAGGCTTGATGCTATTAATGAAGTTGGTCTCAGGTTGGGAATAATTTACTTCTCTATTTTTTTATGGTAATGTTAAAGATGTGTCTGGTTCAAAGGTGGAAAGTTTCTTTTTGCAGATTTTTGGTGACATTACAAGTAATGTATTTTCTAAGTCTCTATTTTGTTGATAAAAATTTTAGGCCAATTGTAAAGAATATCAAAAACAAGAAACACAGCATTAGAATAAAATTAGTCTTAGTATTTGTAATGCTGAATGTCTTATTTTCAATAATAGCTAGCTTTTCGTGGCCTGCCTATATGATAGCCATTAAATTTTATTAATAAGTGTGCCTCTAATTAAAGTACCCATCAGATAACATAATGGCTCAGGCTGTAACTAGCAAGAATAAAAAGCATATTAGATAATTAGTTCTTATAACTATCATTATGTGAAATTTTCAACTAGAATTTGTTCTAATCCTCATACCAGAAGCAAATAAGAAATATGCATGTCCCAACTGTTAAGATATAAGCACACTAATTTGCAAAAAAATAACTGAATCAGAGGTGCTGGCTCAATTTCAAATATGAATGTGTTAAAATTATAGTTTTATATTCTGAAAGTGTGTTTAGCACAGGCTCCCCAAATGATTCCAAGCTTTAAGCATTAGGATGCTAACTTCAGAGTATACAGATATTTTCTCATATTCTTTCCCAACAGATAAAATCTACATTTTTGTATCTAATAAAATTATTGTTTACATTTATAGTTCTTTTCTATGTAAACATAAACTTATTTTACTAACATTTTGATATAACTCATCAGAGCTTCCCCCTCATGGTATTGACATAAAAATGCTTCAAATTATTACATAATAATTAGGCTATTACCTCAAAGCAAAAAAAAAAAAAAAAAACCACACACATATAAAGGAGAGAAGTGTTGGTAAGGTGAATATTTTATCAAATGAAAACCAATTTAACAGGAAAAAATCTTATTAAAAATAGATTTGCTTTTAAATACAAAATAGAGTTAATTTCTTAATTACTTAGTGTTGACCTGGAATCATGAGTAAATTGATCAGGGAAAATTGGGACAGGGTTCTAATGAAGGTATATGGAGAAATGCTTAAGGAACCTGGATTAGTGAAATATAAAACTACTACAGACCTGTCAATAGCATGTAAGTGGTATTAATATGAAATTCATTACTTTGAAAAAAAAATAATTCCATCTAAATGAAGCATTTATGTCTATGTTAGAGACATAGGAAAAATTTCCCAAGTAGGAGAGTTTTTTTAAAATTTCTGAAATATATTAAACAGATATATGGGGATGTTGTGTACTGGTTTTCTAATCATCAAAAAGAAAAAAAGAAAGAAGTTTCTTTTCACTCAGTGATGAATTACTTAAAATTCTGTTCACATTAGAACAAAGCATTTTTTATTAAATTCCTGTGCTTTGTAATTCAAAGATGATAAAATCTCTGAAACTCAATTCCAACCCTTAAATGCCTCTAACTGTAAAATTCTTTTTCTTACAGAAATAGTTCTGATACTTGGCCAAAAATCTGACACTTACCAAGAAGACTAACTATTTAATGATTAAGACAAATAATGGACAAAAATCTCAACACATAGCCTCCTAATAATATAATTAAATTCATGTCACTACCAAAAAGAGTTGATAAGCTAAGTTTGAAGAGAGAGAGTTGACTTTCTCTTAGGATTTCCATCTTTAAATAATTTTCTAGTGGAAAACTTATTTCAGTGCTATGTTATGTTTTATAGAAAGACATATTAGAAACTGAATTGAATATAAATACCTCCAAAAATAAGAAATAAATGAAAACTTATGTAGATGTTTGAAATCGAATACAAATATCAAACTGGAGTTATTCTCCATTTGTCACAGGAAGTGTGTTAACTGATGTTTTATTTTTCCTGCTGTATTAAAAATGATTTTCTATTATACTCATATTAATAGAAATGCTGTATAAGCAATCAAACTGGATTTTAACATTATTTTAAAAAGCAATGATAATTCTGTCTACAATAATTTAAAAGGCAATTTAATTTACTTTTTTAATCAATGGATAAAAAGAAAACACAGGTTTAATTCCTTATCACATACTTTTGAACATTTAGTCTCTGGTAAGTTTGGAACAATAAAACACTCAGAAATTTTTGTACCAGATTCTCAAAACGAGTTTTACAAAACAAAATCTGTTAACCTGTGTATAGGAGAGATCCTGCAGAATTTGTTGTTATACTTTGGTTTATATATTTATATCAGGAAAATCAAACAAACTACATGAGCCAATATTTAAAACTCTAAAGTGAAAGATAAGTACATCTGTAATTAAAGGTAACGTTTTTAATAGAACATCAAAATGAATATTCGAAGTCAAATTTTCCAGACTCATATTTAAAAATTCCTTTCAGTTTGTCCCATTATTTTCTACCTGGCTAAAGTCCACAGCAAATAAAACCTTCACATAATTAAATACCAGTGTTATATTTAACCTGACATTTCCAGTGCTTATCCCTTTTATATTAAAATGCACATGGAGGATGGACTTTTATCTCTTCCAACAGTATGGACAGATAATGTCGTAGTTGCCTGTTATACATCACGGGGTCCCTAATCACTCAGCACAGAACCCAAACCCTAAACATGAGGACACATTTTTTATGTAACTTGCTTTTTTATTTATTTTAAATGTGGTTTGAAAATATTAACACCTAGAAAGTGTAGACCTTAGGTTATTAAGTTATTTAGTAATACAACATTTATATGCAGTCATGAATAAAAGACTTGTTTCCAGCATTCTGTCGCATCTGTTGGACACACTGGAGGTTTGTAACACAATTTTAGTATGCTTGAGTATGAAGAGTCCTCAACATCTTCATGTTGCACTTCCTAATTTTATGTTGCAGGAGTTCAGAACACACCACCCTCAAATAAGTCACTTCAGTATAAGAATTATTTTGAAGCAAAGACACTTGAAAAATAGGAAGTGCTGAAAGTTCACTTTGACCTTCACTCTGTTTCTTAAAAGCAGCAAGATGAAATTCCCATTTGAAAGTTGCTCTCCTTATACAAGGAGGAAAGTAACAATCTTAACATCAAAAATGAAAAGTTGAGACTAAGGGAAATCTGTGTGAGCAACCCATATTTTCCCAGGCACTTCTCTCCCCAGTTATGTACCCTGGACCAAACCCTTTGTCTTATCAAATTTTCACAATTTATGTTCTTTTTCTAATTCAGAATATAAGTGTTTGACTCTGTTTCTTTTGGTCTTCCATTTCCTTACAAGGGCTCCCATGTCATGTAAAACTTATATTAAATACATTTCTATGCTTTTCTCCTGTTGATCTGTCTTATGTTAATTTAATTTTGAGGCCCAGCTGAAAAATCCTAAGAGTATAGAGGTATAATTTTATCTTCCCTACATTACGTAGAGAAACTGAGATCCCAGGGAGTAAAACTGGCTTAAGGTGACATGACTAAATGAATTTTAAAGGCTGGACTGGAATCTAATGACATGCCATGTGGGAGGTATGACCATTCCAACAGGCAGGAATAATGTATCATAAACATTATTTAACATTGTTATTTATAGAATAATAAAGAGCAGAATAACTTAGAGTATTAAAAAGAAGAGTAGTAATAACAATTAGAGTAACTTTTATTATTGTTTAAACTTCTCTCCTCACAACATACCCTTTCATTGCCAAAAACAGGATAGACAGCTTCCAATACCACTCCTTCTTTCATACATCAGACTGATGCCCTATTCTTATCTTGTTCTATGAAAACCAAGAACATTGATCATTTATTATGTCTTGGGCTTTTCTGAGTGTTCACATTAATACTTTTGTATTATACAACAAATAACTTCAAAAATATTTCCAAAATACAAAAGAACAATAGAGCATAAGAAGCGAATTTTGTAAGATGCAGAAGTTTTATAAAAGATGAGTCCAAAGGATTCACAAGACTCCAGGTATTACGTACATAAAACTTTAATAAAGGTAAATAGCATGCTTTAGCAGGAGAAAGCAAACACCTGCAAACATGCAAATATCAGACACGTCCAAAACATCTAGTTAAAGCTTCCAGGGTCCATTCTCAGTTGCAGAGGTCATGCTTTCTCCTGGGATTGTGAACCACCAAGATATACACCCAACATACCTTTTCGCATGTTTACTGAGGGCCTTTTCACCTACTTTTCTTTTTCATTCTCGACATGCCTAAAGCTAGTCTGCGTCACCACATGAGTCAGGTGTAAATAATCAATCTAGGCATTTTTAGAGAAATAGTGTAGACAGACTTGTACAAAATGCTTCCAGAGGAGTTTTGGATATTAGTGAGCGATTGTAAATCACCAGCAAAATGTTTCCTCCCCTCCTTTGATCAATTTTATTGTTGTCATTGATTTTATTGATTTATTACAGTTTGAGTATATATCTTGGCCCCCAAAATTCCCAAATATAGTTGACTTGGATTTTCCCAAAGAACTTTCCATAAGCACACTCACAGAATATTGGGGCTGTCGTGAACTCACCAAATAATTCCTAAATTAACATTGATTTTAGTTCGCTACATATTCTTTATTGACTATGCTCTTTGCTCTAAAAAAAAAATTGCAGTGATGATAAATTGGACACACAGTGATATTTTAAGCCCATTGTACCTCAGGACTTAACATATCACTTAGGTCATAAATCACATAATCATTCATGGCTGTTTTTTATTTTTTTAATAATTTCAACTCCTATTTTAGATCCAGGGGTTACATGTTCAGGTTTGCTCCCTTGTTACATTGCACGATGCTGAAGCTTGGTGTATGACTGATCCTGTCCCTCAGATACAGGGCATGGTACCCAATAGTTTTTCAAGCCTTCCTTCCCTACCTCCCTCCCACTTCTAGCAGTCACCAGTATCTATTATTGCAAGGCCATGTTTTCAAATAAAATCATTTTAGGTGTTTGAGAGCTACACCTAGTTTCGGTATGTTATCTCCAAGAGTCTGATGTGATAAACAATCTTTAGAATGGGAAAAAAAAGACAAATCAACTTTAAAGTTTTAACAAGGCTGTATAGACTGAATTAAGAACCCCAAAATTAGTATGTTGAAGTCCTAAACTCCAGTGGCTCAGAATGTGACTGTATTAAGGGATAGGGTCTTTAAAGGGGTCTTCAGGTTAAAAAGGTGGGCAGGGTGTTCCTTCATCCTGTGTAATTGGTGTTCTAATAGGAGGAGGTTAGGACATGGAGATGTGTGCATACAGAGGAAAAACGACAAGAGGACACAGTGAGGAGGAGGCCATCTGCAAACCAAGGAGAGAGGCTTCAGAAATAACCAACCATGCCAGCACCTTGATTTTGAACGTCTAGCCTCCAAAATTGTGAGCAAATAAATGTCTGCCATTTAGCAACACAGTTGCTGGTATTTTGTTATGGCAGCCTGAGCAAACGAATACATTTACTCACACAGTCCTATCAGAATCATTTAGATACATCATCACTTAGGTAATTTTAGAGGAAGTACTTGCCAAATCCACCAGGACTCATTCTGGATCTTTAGCTTCACACAAAAGAAATTCTGACAGGAGACAGCTTTACCCTTGAAGACATCTATGAATAGAGATGGATAATATGACTGTCTTCTGAAGATTCTCACAAAGCAACCAAGTATGCTTGCTCTTCCTTTAAGCATTACTCAACTGTTGCCCCTGTTCCATCAGCGATTATTTTCAGATTTTTTTTCCATTCATTATTACCCTTTACCCAGACTCTTGCCTGGGGTAGAACTGTCAGCAGACTGACTCACAGAGCTGGAAGCAATATGAGTGAGGCCCAAGAATTTCCCTTTCTCTATTTCCAGCTATATTGAGTAGGGTTAGAAAAGTACACATTTATAGGACTGCTTATCTACCAAATACTAAAGATACAGAACCACTGCACTTAGCCGAGCATAGTGAGTGAAAGGAACAACCAATCCATCATTTCTTCAAAACCTAAACATTTAATATTTAGAATTATCATGATGTCATGTTTAGAAGTTGATCTTCCTTCCTGACCTTGTAAATGTCATCTAGATATCAGCACTGCAGAAGCAGGATGAAATAAATTTAAAAAAAAGGAGGCCAGGCACAGTGGCTCACGTCTGTAATCCCAACACTTTGGGAGGCCAAGGTGGGAGGATCATGAGGTCAGAACATTGAGACCATCCTGGCTAACACGATGAAACCCCGTCTCTACTAAAAATACAAAAGATTAGCCGGGTGTGGTGGAGGGTGCCTGTAGTCCCAGCTACTCGGGAGGCTGAGGCAGGAGAATGGTGTAAACCCGGGAGGCGGAGCTTGCAGTGAGCCGAGATCGCACCACTACACTCCAGCCTGGGCAACAGAGAGAGACTGTCTCAAAAAAAAAAAAAAGAGAGAGAGAGAAAAAGTTTATTGAGGTTCTTATATCAGCCTCTACGTCCATTTCATATCTTCCCCATTGTATCTCATCCATCTATTCAATCACGAATTTCATTTATTTTCACACACATCAAGTGTTAATGCACAAATTATTTGATCCTGCAAAGCATCCCTGCAGTCTCTAATCACCACCCAATTTAATAAGAAGAAGTTTTCATAGCCCTTGCCAAATTTTACACTCTACTACTTTGTCAGTTGTAAGGTTTATGAAAAGTCCACTGTGTATACATTTTAGGTCACTGTTGTACTCCACCTGCTGTAAAATGGGTTCCTTGCTCTGATTACATAAATGGTTGTACATTTAAAAAGGTTTATTTATTTATTTTTTTGCAGGCATCTAATGCTGTTAAATGTGTTTCCTTCAGTTACCGAGTATGCAGTTTCAAACCCAGAATAAGTCTTTATCCTCATCAAGACAAATCAGTATCTACTTGGGTTATGCATAATTGACAAATATCATCCACTTTTCAGCTATAGGAAAGCCCAGATCCCCTAAGGGAGTTAGTCTCTGAGGTTTCTGTTGAATGTATATGACAACTGAGTCTTATTTTTTAATTTTTTTGGTGCAGTGCGATATATTCTTTCTGCTATTTTTCCTATGATTGCATGGCTTTGTGATCAAACAATCACTTCTAAAAAGCAAAAAATAACATCCAAATTTTGGATATAGTCCCATTATAAAGTGTGTAAACACACACACATTTATATCCAACTTTGATTTCCATCTCCAAAACTACATTCACAACGTGGCATGCTATACTGACATTCTTTTTATCTTATAATTATATGAAGCTCACTGTTTGAACCAGATTGCCAACCTATTTGTTATTGTCTAAGAACTGATATAAAGCTCTACTATTTTCTTACTGCTATCCAGATCCTGTGATAATAAGAGAAATACTACTCCTAATTCTGCTCACTTAGTAAACTTATTTTTACCTCTTTATGCAAATTCTGGTCATTGGCCAGATATAGTACATTTACACTGCAGACTGAATGCCATGTTGGGCAACACCTGTAAATTACTATATCTAAATTTTGCATTCTGCTCAGTGTTCTCTGTTAACTGCTCTTAGAAAGATGCCCGTTCAGCTATGGGATTAAGTAATTCATCGGGTAGACTCAATACAGTATCCAAAAGTATGGCAACTATCTATCCATAACTCAGATAGGTAGTGATGTAAAACATTTTGAAACATATCAATCCTAATTCCTCTGAGTGTTTGCCTCTCTACTGGAATTTTTTTGACATAACCCAAGACATCTTAGGTATATCAGTGCTCAAAATAATTTTATATCCTTTCATAATAGAGCTAGTTTCAATTAGAGCCCGGTAACAGATCAAAAATTATCTTTCAAAAAAGAATTTATGTGGCAACAACTTCTGGCAACTTTCCTCTCCAAAATCCCAGCCATTATTGCTTTGCATCAGGCATGAGCTTTAGCCACAGATCTAAACAGCTAAGTAAAAGTGGCTGATCCTCCTAGTATTGTTTGAGCATTGGGAATGTAATACCCCAAAGGAATAAACTGAGTTAATTTATTAGACTGAGCTTTTTAAAACTCTGAGATTATCTTCTATTGTACATAACACCATTAAAGTTCATCTTTTTACCTGGGTGATATGGTTTGGCTGTGTCCTCACCCAAATCTCATCTTGAATGGTAGTTTCCATAATCCCCACATGTCATGGGAGGGACCTGGTGGGAGGTAATTGAATCATGGGGGTATTTACCCCCATACAGTTCTCGTGATAGTGAGTTCTCATGAGATCTGATGGTTTTATAAGGGACTTTTCTCACTTTGCTCCAAATTCATTCTCTCTCCTGCCACTCTGTGAAGAGGTGCCTTCCAGCATGACTGTAAGTGTCCTGAGGTCATCCCAGCCATGCAGAACTGTGAGTCAATTAAACTTCTTTTCTTTATAAATTACCCAATCTCAGGTATTTCTTCATAACGGCATGAGAACAAGCCAATACAATAAATTGGTACTACAAAGAGTGGGGTGCTGCTCTAAGGATAGCTGAAAATGTGAAAGTGACTTTGTTCCTGGGTAACAGGCAGAAGTTGAAAGACTTTGGAGGGGTCGGAAGAAGACAGGAAAAGATGGGAAAGTTTGGAACTTCCTAAAGACTTGTTGACTGACTTTGAGAAATAGAGATATGAATGATGAGGTCCAGGCCCAGGTAGTCTCAGATGGGCATGAGGGACTTGTTGAGAACTGGAAAAAAGGTGATTTTTGCTAGGCTTTAACAAAGAGACTGGCAGCATTTTACCCCTGTCCTAGAGGTCTGTGGGACTTTGAACTTGAGGGAGATGGTTTAGGGTATCTGGTGGAATAAATTTCTAAGCAGTAAAACATTCAAGAGGAAGCAGAGCATAAAAGTTTGGAAAATTTGCAGCCTGACAATTCAGCAGAAAATAAAACCCCATTTTCTGGGGAGAAATTCAAGCCTGCTTCAGAAATTTGCGTAATCACCAAGACAGTGGATAAAACATCTCCAGAGCATGTCTGAGGCCTTCGTGGAAGCCCCTCCCATCACAGGCCCAGAGGCCTAGGAGGGAAAAAATGGTTTTGTGGGTCAAGCCTGGGGCCCCTCTGATGTGTACAGCCTAGGAACTCAATCCCTTGTGTCTCAGCTGCTCCAGCCATGGCTAAAAGGAGCCAAAGTACAGCTCATGTTGTGGTTTCAGAGGGTGCAAGCCCCAAGCTTCCATGTGGTGTTAAGTCTGCAGGTGCAGAAGTCAAGAACTGACATTTGGAAACCTCTGCCTAGATTTCAGAGGATGTATGGAAATGCCTGAATATCCAGGCAGAAGTTTGCTGCAGAAGTGGCTCCCTCATGGAGAACCTCTGCTAGGGCAGCGAGGAAGAGAAATGTGGGGTTGGAGTCTCCACAGAGTTCCCACTGGGGTACTGCCTAGTGGAGCTGTGAGAAGAGGGCCACCATACTCCAGACCCCAGAATGGTAGATCCACCAACAGCTTGCAACATGCACCTGGAAAAGCCACATATGCTCAACAACAGCCCATGAAAGCAGCTGAGATGGAGGCTGTACCCTGCAAAGCCATGGGGGTGGAGCTGCACAAGGCTGTTGGAGCCTAGTTCTTGGATCAGCATGACCTGGATATAATACATGAAGGCAAAGGAGATAATTTTGGGACTTAAGGTTTAATGACCACTTTATTGGATTCTGACTTGCAAAGGGCCCGTAGCCCCTTTGTTTTGGCCAATTCCTCGCACATTGTTTGAGTATATTTACCCAATGCCTGTACCCTGATTTTATCTAGGAAGGAACTAACTTGTGTTTGATTTTACTGGCTCACAGGTGGAAGGGACTTGGCTTGTCTCACATGAGACTTTGGCTTTGGACTTTCAAGATTCAATTTCATTCTTTTGCATGTGGGTATCCAGTTTTCCCACAACAATTTATTGAAGAAACTATTTCTCTCCCATTGTATGTTTTTGATATCTTTGTTGATGATCTGTTGACTGCAGATGCATGGATTTATTGCTGGGCTCTGAATTTTGTTATATTGGTTTATATGATTGATTTTAATGCCAGTACCATACTGTTCTTATTACAGTAGCTTATAACAAAGCTATAATATAAAAAAAACTATATAAATATTTCAAAAATAAATAAATAAAAGCTATATAAATATATAAATATTTTTATGTATATATAAAATTTTAAGTTCTGGGATACATGTGGAGGATGTGCAGGTTTGTTGCATAGGTAAACGTATGCCATGGTGGTTTGCTGCATCTATCAACTCAACACCTAGGTATTAAGGCCAGCATGCATTAGCTATTTATTCTGATGCTCTCCCTCCGCCCTGCCCACCTCATAGGCCCTAGTGTGTGCTCTTCCCCTCCCCAGGTGCATGTGTTCTTATTGTTCAGCTCTTACTTATAAGTGAGAACATGCAGGATTTGTTTGTTTCTGTGTTTGTTTGGCTTTGTCATACATTTTGAAATCAGGAATTGATATGCTTACAGCTTTATTCTTGCTTAAGATTGCTTTTTCATGTGATTCCTTATACATTTTAGGATTGCTTTCTTTATTTCAAGTGAACTCTATGAAGACTTTCACTGGTTTTGTTATCTCAAAGTTATAGATCATTTTAATCTTGTCTTCTCTCTTATAAATAATTTTAAATATTTTCTGATCATTTAGCTCCATTTGATGAATTTGGAGCAAACAGGTGCATACTAGTCTGCCTCACATTATCCTTCCCTCCTAATAGTAGGTTCAGAAAGAAGCCAAGCAGTTGGAGTCTTTTTGTCCAAACATGAAGAATATGGTCAAAGATGTGAAACTAAGGTTTATGTTAATATTGTCCCAGAACAATCCTATTTTGCTAGCCTTTTCTTTATTTTGCGCCCTCCAAAAAAGAATTCCTCTTACTATCAAAGAGTGGTGTGGCTTTCTTACTTCCTTTTGGAATAATGTCTCTGTATTTTACAAAATGTTCACTGACAGCCTTGAAGTTTTCTTGTTCACTTGTTTGTGGGTTGTTTTTTCATTTTAATGATCCCTAAACAGCTTAAAGAATCTAAAATACAAAATTTTTGATTGACAGTTCCACTAATATGTTATCTTCCCATCAGTCTGAGTAACTTAGGAAACAAACTTGTATCAAAACATAATTTCATTTACCCTATTCACAGTGCCAACTGTATAATAGGCATTATACAGAACTCAAACAAATTTACAAGAAAGAAAAAAGAATGAACAACCTCATCAAAAAGTGGGCAAGGGATATGAACAGACATTTCTCCAAAGAAGACATGCATACAGCCAACAGACACATGAAGAAATGCTCATCATCACTGGCCATCAGAGAAATGCAAATCAAAACCACAATGAGATACCATCTCACACCAGTTAGAATGGCAATCATTAAAAAGTCAGGAAACAACAGGTGCTGGAGAGGATGTGGAGAAATAGGAACACTTATACACTGTTGGTGGGATTGTAAACTAGTTCAACCATTATGGAAAACAGTATGGTGATTCCTCAAGGATCTAGAACTAGAAGTACCATATGACCCAGCCATCCCATTACTAGGTATATACCCAAAGGATTATAAATCACGCTGCTATAAAGACACATGCACACGTATGTTCCTTGTGGCACTATTCACAATAGCAAAGACTTGGAATCAACCCAAATGTGCATCAGTGAGAGACTGGATTAAGAAAATGTGGCACATATACACCATGGAATACTATGCAGCCATAAAAAAGGATGAGTTTGGGTCCTTTGTAGGGACGTGGATGCAGCTGGAAACCATCATTCTCAGCAAACTATCACAAGAACAGAAAACCAAACACCGCATGTTCTCACTCATAGGTGGGAACTGAACAATGAGATCACTTGGACTCGGGAAGGGGAACATCACACACTGGGGCCTATTATGGGGAGGGGGGAGGGGGGAGGGATTGCATTGGGAGTTATACCGGATGTAAATGATGAGTTGATGGGTGCTGATGAGTTGATGGGTGCAGCACACCAACATGTCTCAAGTATACATATGTAACAAACCTGCACGTTATGCACATGTACCCTAGAACTTAAAGTATAATAATAATAATAAAAGAGTGTTCAGCTACAATTCTATTTCAGTTGTCAGCATTTTGCCAAAAGTCTGGCATTCAGAACTCTTTTCCCAGACATGAGAAAAGTTAGAAACTGATAAGAGTAATATTAAAATGAACAGACAAACCAAACCAAAACACTAGAGGACATTATTATCTACTTAGAACTGGAGCAAGAGACCATATGTACCTTTCTAATGTAGCAAGGGAATATTAAGAAAGATCTTGAGAAAATGATAAGCCTCTTAACATGGCTATAAATCTTTCCTTTAGGAGATGGCGATTGCAAAAGTTCTGTTCAAGAAATTTGTAGCAGAAATGTTCCAAAATTTACCAGACAAGTGTCCTTAACCAATCTTCTCTAAGAGGAATTAAACAACTGCTAGTGACCCCCACTGCTGCTCTCTTAGACATAGCCTTCAGCTTCCGCATGAGTTCAGGTCAGAGGACTTGTGCACACTACATCTTCCCAGAAAAGGACAGAGAGAGAGAGAGAGAGAGAGAGAATGAGAGAGAGATTGATGATACTACACACTACACTGCTGGCTCTGAAGATGGAGACCATAAGCCAAAGAATGTAGGTGACCTGGAAAGCTGGAGAAGGCAAGGAAATGAATTCTCCCCTAGAGTCTAGAAGAAACACATTTATTTGAGGACTGCTGGCCTATAAAAGTATAAAGATAATAAATTGGTGTTGTTTTAAGACACAGAGTTACTCATAATTTGTTACAACAGCAATAGGAAAGTAATATAACCAGGCATGAAGTTCTAAGAGCTACACTGTCTCAATCTCTCAAATGGTTTTCTCCAATGCTGAATGGCAGCATTCTTTCCTTGCATGCTTGAAAAAGTGCAGGAGTAGTGCAAGGGGAGATTTATGAGTAAGGCTCAAGCTGAGGAAAGTATAAAAAGAAAAAAAAAACAATTTGTATTTTAGGAATGTTAAAGTGATTGACACAATTTGTGCATGAGTAAATAAAAATGTTGAGGAACAGAGAAAAAATGAGTCTAGGATATTGGCTTTTAAACTCTTCTGCATGACAATACTAGCAGTCTTCTTCTGAGCAAAATCTATAAACACACAACCTAGCCTACAATCACTAAGGGTTCACAGATACTTTGGCCAGAGGCCAAATTTGTGGAGGAAATTTATGTATCCTGAAGGGTGGCTTAAATTATGTGTAAACATTCTTTCAACTTCACAGTTCTATTGTGGTTATACAACCTAAGAATTAAGATACTGATGGGGTCATTGATAGATACAAAGAAAGCAGAAAGAGGAGGTAATATTCATGTGGGCTAATAGGCAAGGGGAATGGATGCATGGAAAATAAATTTTTTTAAAACATGATTGATTTGAGGTGCTTTTAGATCACTCATTAGGAGATATTGACCAGGTCATCAAAAGCACAGGAGTGGTGTTTGGGCTAGTGTTTAGGGCTCCAAGTAATATTTGTGGGTATTAATGAAAAACAGTTTGAGAGCAGTTAAGATCTCTATGAAAGCTATAGAAGGAGAAATGAAAATATAAAGGATCAAAATTGTGGAAAATGTTCATTCCATCTTTATAGGTCTAGAAGAAGGAGGCTGGGGAATAGCTAGAGAAGAAACAAAGAAGTAGGTAGCTTCACAGGAACCCAAGGAAAATGGGGATTCAGGAAAGAAGGCTTAACAAATAGATCATTCTGAATAATTTTACCCTTACTCTATTAATGTTTGGAGAGTTTATGAAGGTTGTACTTTGGGAAGTGAGATAATCAAATTCAATTTTTATGAAGATAAATTTGCCATCGTGTAGACCATGGGCTGAATTTTAAGGGAAATTGAAGTCAAGGAAGCCAGAAAGAGAATAGTGGAAGGCAATTTAGCATCTAAAAAACTTGACAGTAAAGCTAACTTAAACCTTTCTACTTTGTTTCTTTCAGTGATAAATGAGGTATATTTTTAAAAATATTCTTTGCTTTGTTTTGGTAACTAAAAGCATATGTAATCTGCTTGCGGAATTCATGAAAATTGGTTGCAGTGAAAATTAATGTCACACACAATGGCAAACGATGCTTTGTGTAGAAAGAATAAAGTGACATGGAAAATTTGAGGAAATAGGAATTATTGAATTCCAAACACAGGTTGTCTTTTTGTTTAATTCCCCTAGTAAGAAAATGGAAAAGAATATTATTCTTCACCCCTGAAAACATGCCAGAAGAAAGTGAAGCTTCTAACGTGTATTTCTTGAGGCTCCATAACTTATATTCATCTTAGGTATTTCTAAGTGTTTGCTAACTTAGCATAAAATTTAGTATAGTTACTTTTACAGAAGAAATGTTGATACCTAACATGATTTATTTGAAGTTCTATTTAGAGTGAAGAATGCATTAATATTATGAAAGTGCAATATTAGAATATTCATAAAGGTGAGCCGAAAGGTTAAGCAATATGTGGATCATCTTTATCCGTCTAAAAGGAAATGAAAAAAAGTGACACAGAAATGACTAGATGTGGGCCATTAGAGGTTAATATCAGAAAGAAAACTACTGATCTATAAACTATATTTGGAAGTAAGTTGGGCTGGGGACTGAGAGTCTGATATGCTGTTAGCACTTTACTGATGTAAAAAAAATAAACACTGCTATAGAGCAATTTATGTGGGGAAACTGAGGCTCATATTGTTTAAAGAAATCATATCAGACCATAAATCTAGCTAATGGTAGACTTGAGAGAAATTGAGATTAGGTCACTGTCTCTCATTGGGCTGCAGTAGCAGCAGAAGTGTCAGTAGCAGTAGTAGTAATACTAGCAGTAGCTGTTGTAATAGTCATTTTGTTTGTGACAACTAACAGATAGCATTTATTCAGCATATGTTATATTTTAATACTCTTCTTAGTCCTTTACATGTTTTATCTCATTTGTTTATCATGAAAACCAAGGCTTATTCTTATTCCGTGTTATAGATGAAACACAGGATGTAAAGCAGTTAGCCTAAGGACACACATTTACATACATTGAACCCCCAAAGTTGACCAGCAAAAGCATCAACCATCTTACGCCAGATTATTTTTTAGTAGCAGAAAACTGTAAAAATTTAAATGGCTTGAAGAGCAAAGGTTTATTTATACCTTACAGCCTATCTATTGTGAGGCAACTATGTAAGCTTTTTTTGTTTGGTTGGTTGGTTGGTTGGTTTTTTCTTTTGTTTTTGTATTTGTTTGTTGGATTGTTTCAGATTATTTTATTTTTCTGTCCTTGTCAGATAGATAGCTCCTATCTGAGCTCCTACTATTGGTTAGTCTTGTGGAAGAGGAAAATGTATAAATTAAGACTAATAATAAAACTGTGTGATAGCTTTTAGAACACAGCTTCAGAATTTTGTTACATCACTTATTTTGTTAAACAAAGTAAGACGCATGTCCAACCCTGGTGTTATAGATAGAAAGCATAATTTTTCCATGTATAGGGACTCTGTAATAAAGAACATATAGTGGTGGATAGTTAGTAGTTGGAAATATGTCAGCTCATATAGGGATACCAGGAATTTGTTATTATATTAGTTTCAGCTTCTCATGGAAGGTGATCAGTGGCTAATTTGATTTAATTTTATGCCAGAGTGTTAATGTTATTGTCCCAATGTCTCATTCTTCATTTGTCAAAATAAACATGTATTTATTCAGCTGAGTTGAAACTAGTAAATTGAGAGCAGCTACCAATTTCTGAGACCAGTCTGAGCATATTTAATTTACAGACCAAAGAGAGAGAGAACCATGGAATGAGCCAAAAACCATGCTAAGCAAAGGACCAGTGGAGAAGAACATATCTAAACAATGAATCAAATCACACAGGACAAAAGTCTAGGGCTGACTGTATGACTATATGTATATACCCAGTAATGGAACTGCTGCATCAAATGGTAGATCTACTTTTAATTTGTTAAGACATCTGCACACTGTCTTCCTTAGTGGTTGTACTAGTTTACTTTCCCACCAGCAGTGTAACAGTGTTCTATTTTAATCACATCCATGCCAACATCTATTATTTTTTGATTTTTTGATTATGGTCATTCTTGCAGGAGTAATGTAGTATCACATTATGGCTTTGATTTGCATTTCCCTTACAATTAGTGATGTTGAGCATTTTTTCATATATTTGTTGGACATTTGTATATCTTTTTGAGAATTGTCTATTCATGTTCTTAGCCCACTTTTTGAAGGGATTGTTTGTTTTTTTCTTGCTGGTTTGTTTGAGTTCCGTGTAAATTCTAGATATCAATCCTTTGTCAATGCATAGTTTGGAAAGATTTTCTCCCACTCTGTGAGTTGTGTGTTTACTGTGCTGATTATTTCTTTGGCTGTGCAGCGCTTTCAAGTTTAATTAAGTCCCGTCTATTTATCTTTCATTTTGTTGTGTCTACTTTTGGGTTCTTGGGCATGAAGTCTTTGCCTAAGCCAATGTCTAGAGGGGTTTTTCAAATGTCACTTTCTAGAATTTTTATGGTTTCAGGTCTTAGATTTAAGTCTTTGATTCGTCTCGAGTTGATTTTTGTATAAGGTGACAGACAAGGATCCGGTTTCATTCTTCTACATGTTGCTTGCTAAATATCCCAGCACCATTTGTTGAATAGGGTGTCCTTTCTCCACTTCATGTTTTTGTTTCCTTTCTCAAAGATTAGTTTGCTGTAAGTACTTGGATTTATTTCTGGGATCTCTATTCTGTTTCATTGGTCTATATACATGTTTTTATTCTGGTACCATGCTGTTTTGGTGACTATGGCCTAACACTATGGTTTGAAGTTGGATAATGTAATGCCTCCAGATTTTTTTTTTCTTGCTTAGTCTTGCTTTGGCCATGCAGGCTTCTTTTTGGTTCTATATGAATTTTAGGTTTTTTGTTTCTAGTCCTGTGAAGAATGATGGTGGTATTTTGATGGGAATTGCATTGAATTTATAGATTGCTTTCAGGAGCATGGTCAGTTTGACAATATTTATTTTACCCATACATGAGCATGGGATGTGTTTACATTTGTTTGTGTCATCTATGATTTCTTCCAGCAGTGTTTTGTAGTTTTCCCTGTAGAAGTCTTTCACAACCTTGGTTAGGTATATTCCTAAGTTTTTTTGCTGTTTGTGGTGCTGGTATTTTTGTTGTTGTTGTTTACAGCTAATTGTGAAAGTGGTTGAGCTCTTGATTTGATTCTCAGATTGCTGGCTGCTGGTGTACAGCATTGCTGCTGATTTGTGTACATTAATTTTTTTATCCTGAAACTTTACTAAATTCATTTATCAGTTCTAGGAGCTTTTTGAATGAGTCTTTAGGGTTTTCTAGGTATACAGTTATATCATAGGTCAACCACAACAGTTTGACTTCTTTTCTACCAATTTGGATGCCCTTTATTTCTTTCTTTTTGTCTGATTGCTCTGGCTAGGCCTTTCAGGACTATGGTGAATTGAAGTGGTGAAAGTGGCCATCCTTGTCTTGTTGCAGTTCTCAGAGGGAGTGCTTTGAACTTTTCCCTATTCAGTGCAATGTTTGCTGTGGGTTTGTCATAGACGGCTTTTATTACCTTAAGGTATGTACCCTCTATGCCAATTTTCCTGAGGATTGTAATCACAAAAGGATGCTGGATTTTTGTCAAATATTTTTTCTGCATCTATTGAGATGATCATGTGATCTTTGTTCTTAATTCTGTTTATGTGGTGTATCACATTTATTGACTTTTGTAAGTTGAACCATCCCCTCATCTCTGATATGAAACCCACTTGATCATGGTGGATTATCTTTTGATACGCTGTTGGTTTTGATTGGCTAGTGTTTTGTTGATAATTTTTCTACCTATTATAAGTTCATAAGGGATATTGGTCTGTAGTTTACTTTTGTTGTTATGTCCTTTCCTGGTTTTTGTATTAGGGTGATACTGACTTCATAGAAAGATTTAGGTAGGAATCATTCTTAGTCTGTTGGAATAATGTCAACAGGATTGGTACCAATTCTTCTTTTAGTGTCTAACAGAATTCAGCTGTGAATCCTTCTCATCCTGAATTTTTGTTGACAATTTTTTGATATTACCATTTCAATCTTCCTGCTTGTTATTGGTCTGTTCAGTTTGTATTTCTTCCTGGTTTAATCTAGAAGGGGTGATATTTTCAGGAATTTATTCATCTTCTCTAGGTTTTTTGTTTATGCTCATAAAGATGTTCATAGTAGGCTTGAATAGTTTTTTGTATTTTTATGGTATTGGTTTTATGTACATTTCATTTCTAATTGAGCTTTTTTGGATCTTCTTTCTTATTGGCTAATCTCACTAATGTTCTATCAATTTTATTTATCTTTTCAAATAAGCAGCTTTATGTTTCATTTATCTTTTGTATTTTTTTGTTTGTTTTAACTTCATTTAGTTCTCTGATCTTTGTGACTTCTTTTCTTCTGCTCGGCTTGGGTTTGGTTCGTTCTTGTTTCTGTAGGTTCTTGAGGTGTGACCTTAGATTGACTACCTGTTCTCTTTCAGACTTTTTTTATGTAGGCATTTTGGGCTACAAAATTTCCTCTTAACACTGCCTTTGCTGTATCCCAGAGGTTTTGACAGGTTGTGTCACTATTATTGTTCAGTTCAAAAATTTTTTTAAATTTTCATCTTGATTTTATTGTTGACCCAATGATCATTCAGAAGCAGGTTATTTAATTTTCATGTATTTGCATGGTCTTGAGGGTTCCTTTTGGAGTTGATTTCCATTTTTACTTTACTATGGTCTGAGAGAGTACTTGATATAATTTCAGTTATCTTAAATTTATTGAAACTTATTTTGTGGCCTATCATATAGTCTATATTGGAGAATGTTCCATGTGCTGATGAATAGAATGCATACTCTTCAGTCTGGGGGTAGAATATTCTGTAATATCTGTTAAGTCCATTTGTTCTAGGATATAGTTTAAGTTCATTGTTTCTTTGTTGACCTTCTGTCTTCATGACCTGTCTGCTGCAATCCATGGAGTACTGAAGTTCCCCACTATTATTGTATTGCTCTCTCTCATTTCTTAGGTCTAGTAGTAACTGTTGTATAAATTTGGAAGCTCCAGTGTTAGGTACATACATATTTAGGATTATGATATTTTTCTGTCAGTCTAGTCCTTTTATCATTATATAATGTCCCTCTTTGTCTTTTTTTAACTGTTGTTGCTTTAAAGTCTGTTTTGTCTGACATAAGAATAGCTACTCCTTCTTGCTTTTGGTGTCCATTTGCAGGGAATATCTTTTTCACTCTTTTACCTTAAGTTTATGTGAGTCCTTATTGTTAGGTGAGTCTCTTAAAGACAGCAGCAACTTGCTTGGTAAATTCTTATCATCCTGCCACTCTGTATCTTTTAAATGGAACATTTAGGCCATTTACATTCAAGGTTAGTATTGAGAAGTGAGTTCAGACTCTCCTTGGGCAGGGCTTGCTGTGGCGGCTGAGGGGCATGGAGGTGTGGTTCTCAGGCTGATAGAATTATGTTCCCAGGGAAATTATGGCTGCCTCTGCTGTGTCATACAGGTTGCCAGGGAAGTGGGGGAAAGGCAGCAGCGACAGGCCTCACCTAGCTCTCAGGCAGCCCAAGGGCTAGTCTCACTTCCACCATGTCCCCCTCGTAGCATTGAGTTTATTTCCAGGCAGCCAGTGAGCAGGGCTGAGATCTTGCCCAAGGCTATAAGACTCCCTGCTGAGAAAGCAAGGAGGGATTTCAGGCTTCACACCTCCCCACCTGCCATGGTTTCTGTGCTTGTATCCGCATCCTCCATTCACCCCCTATCCCAGATTCTGTCCAGGAAAATTCGTGTTTGGTCAAAATTGTTACAAAATTCAGCTGGAAGTTTCTTTCTCCCTGTGGTCTTTCCCCAATTCAACTGGCAGCCCCCACCAAGGACCCCTGGGAGACAAAGTCAGAAATGCATTCCCTGGGGACCAAGAGTACCCACAGGGCTCTTCCTGCTGCTTCCTCTACACCTGTATTTTGTATTTTGTTCAACTTTAACTTCATCTCGGTTCCAGGTAAGGCCAAATCTTCCTCCCGTGATCTAGACTTACAGCTTCCCTAGTGAGGATGTGTGTTTGGGAGTAGATATTCCTCCTCATACTTAGGACACTCAGTTTTTTTTTCTTTTTTTTTTTTTTTTTTTTTGGCTGTCTCATGGAGACTGCAATGGCAAGCCACTTTTTTCAAAAGCTCTGTGAATTTTCTCAGCTTTTCTGTTAGGTTCCTGCAGTAGTTCTTGGAGCAAAAGTTCACAACGTGAAACTCACATGCTGTTCTTTTTGTCTGAGGGGGAACTGCAAATTTGTTCTGCAGCCTATTTGCCATTTTTTTCCTCTGGGCACCGTCTGTCTTTGTAAAAGTCATTTGAGAAGTGGAGAAAGTTGTGACGAGTTAGAAGTATTAGAACTGGGTGCTTTTTCTCATGTTGTGATCTGGGGACAGGTACTTAACCTCTCTGTGTCAAAGTTAAAATGGAGATGGGATTAGTACCTTCTTCTGAGGTACTAGTCTAAAGAAAGTACTAGTCCCATCTCTCTTTTTTTTTTTTTTTTTTTTTTTTTTTTGAGATGGAGTTTCGCTCTTATTGCCCAGGCTGGAGTGCAGTGTCGTGATCTCAGCTCACCGCAACCTCTGCCTCCCCGGTTCAAGTAATTCTGCTGCCTCAGCCTTCCTAAGTAGCTGTGATTAGAGGCATGCGCCACCACGCCCGGCTAATTTTGTATTTTTAGTAGAGACGGGGTTTCTCCATCTTGGTCAGACTGGTCTCAAACTCCCGACCTCAGATGATCCACCCACCTCCGCCTCCCAAAGTGCTGGGATTACAGGCATGAGCCACCGCGCCCGGCCTCCCATCTCCATTTTAACTTTAACTGTGATACACTGAAGAAATAGAAAGCAAGTCAATTTGGGCGGAGAAACAGGGGAATGGTAATAAGATGACTTGAAGGGCTTTATATGTCATATGAAAACGTCTGAACTATGTATTTTAGAAAAGTAGAACCCAGAAAATTATTGACAATAGCACTTGAAGAGCTATGGAAAGATATTTATGGGGGGACAGGTAGCAAAATCTAGATGGCCTGGTTTCATGAAGCGGCAGATGAAGATGGAGAGATGGAGTAGTTTCTGCAAGGTGTATGAGAGCCAGAATCGACACATCTCAGAGACTTAATGGAAAGAGGGAGGCAGGAGAATAAAGGAAAGATGATAGAATGATATTTTGATGATGTTCCTCATCCACTAAATAGAAGTACTTTTTAAGTCATTAAAAAGAATCAATGTAAATATCCTTATAAAAAAATGTTAAATATCAGTTTGACAACCATTCTATTGCCTGGGGAAGTACTCATTATCTCAAACCTGGCGCAGTGGCATGAATTTGTGTTGCTTCTGCAGTAAATGTTATTACTAAGAAAAACGGAGTAAATGACATAAAAAACTAAGGATGAGCCTATATAGAGCTAACTCCTGGAAACTACACTCTAGTGAATTTTACCACTGTGAGGAACACTGCATCTTTGTTGGAAGATGCTTGCACACGCTCTCCATGGGATGCATGAAGCCTCCAGAGTTTGGAGATTGGGCTGGCTTTAAGTTTTTTGACTGGAGGAGAAAGTTACATAATAAAGGTTGGAGGATTAGATAGAAGGGAAAGTGGAGAAACTCTTGGGCAACGCAGATTGCTTTGTGGTAGAGGTCGGAAAGGAAAGATAACTCCTTTGGTAGGATTTCAATAAAGGTTTTTGAAGAAACCCATAAAATCAACTGGAGTTTTATGAGATTGTACAATTGGAGGAGCTTTTGTAAAATACTCTTTCATCTCTCCTAATACTTTTCAGTAACAACCAAAAGCACATACACAGATACACGCAAACACACACACATACACGCACACTTTGTCTTTCTCACTCTCTCTAATGTTCAAAGTGATCAAAGTTCTCCGTAAGGGTGGGAGAGTTGAAATCTGTCTACCTCCTGGCACAGGGGTAGAGACCACTAGGAGAAGGGAATCGCAGGAAATTGAATTGCAGGAAAAGTTATGAATCATGCATGGCTAAAATGTTTCCATAGGTCAAAGTGACTTGTCTTAAGGCAAAGCCTTGCGTTTCTTTAAAGGATAATTTTAAAGAGGGCATAATCATGACTCACACATAAATATTAAAAAACACATCAGTGATTGTATTTTATTCATGAATTAGCAAAGAAACCAGTAAGATGTTACAGCTAGTTCAAAGTAAAGTTAGAATATTAACATTTGTATGCATTCAAGAATGGTAAAATTAATTTATTAATGGATGCACAAACTGGTCATAATAGGCAATTATCAATTGTACACAATTATTTAGTGTTTCTCTAGATAAATATCATTTGAATTATCAATTTTCTGCAATTTACAGAGCTTTAAAATGACTAAAAAGTGAAAGGCACAAATAAGCTGGATTTGTGAAGCAGACAGAATACCAAGTAATCTTTTTCATTTATTTGTGTGTGTCCATTTTATAGTCCTGCTTATACTTCATATCTGCAGGTGTCAGCAATAGAGAAAAACATGGAGAGTCAAACCTCCAAGGTGAAAAGTTACAAGTTTAGCTGAGCAAAAGCTCTCACCTCAGGCCTGAACATGATCCCGTAAAAATAAGTATATAAGTTTTTTTGTGTGTGTGTGGATTTCTTCTTTGTTTACATGAGTAATGAACAAAGTTTACTGACTTCAGAAATTATATTTATGTTCCTTCTTACTCCTTCTGGAAAATTAGCAAAAAAATTAATTTAAGGCCAATATGAAGCTAAAAAATAAATCACAGTAAAATTCTAATTAAGAAAGCTGGGAAGAGTGGATATTTGAAAATAATTAATACCTTAAGGGATTAAGAAATAATAATAGATGGGAAATTATCTAGGCACTTACAATGTTATAAACTCAGAATTAAAAAAGAATATTGGATGTGAATTCACTGTTACAATATCACCTAATGAAATACGAAAAAAGCATTTCCTTCACAGAATTTGAGCATGAAAATCAAATAGTCAAATGAAAGTGAATGCAATATAAAGAAAAGTGGAGATGGGCTGCTGGGATGTGTTCAGGGATAAATATATACATCAAAATGTTTTTAAAAACATAAGAGTTTTTTACTGAAGATGAGTTTAAAAAGTAAGGAGAGAAAAAAGGTGGTAAAATAGTGCCTAAACATTTCAATTTTTTTAAAATTTTTCAGTGGGATTTCATACAGACTCCATGTACTTTATGCTTTTCACAAAATAATCACCAAAGATTTGATACAAGTTTGAAAGTTATTTTCTGTATTGTTAAATTCAATAAATGGGGAAATATGTTTAAAAATGAAGAAAATCGAAAGAAACTTTTTCTCCTTCAACATGGCAACATATAATCTAGTGCTTTCTAAATTTCAATATGTAAATTACGGCATGTGGGGATGGATACTTTTTATGTCTATGAATAACCAACATTTATATCAATTTTGAAAAAATAAAAAATGATTATTTTTGTTAACTTTCCTTTAACAGGAAATAACTAAAAGGAGAGTAATTTCCCAAGAAACATTTTTTTACTTATAATTAGTCCTTTTGATTGCCAACTTAATTTTAAATAGGATACAATCATATTTAAACTTGTTTTATTTGGCAAGAATGATGTATTGCTTTACTTGGGCTGCCTTAAGAAAGCACCACAAATCAAGAAACTTAACAACAGAAATTTATTGTCACACAGTTTTGGAGTCTTGAAGTTCAAAATCACATTCTCTCGAGAATGTGAGGACAAGACCCGTTCCAGTCCTCTGTCCTTGGCATGTAGATGGCCATCTTCTCTCTGTGTCTTCCTGCCCTAATGATTTCATTTAAATTTGATTACCTCTGTAAAGATCATATTTTCAAATATAGTCACAGTCTGAGGTTCTCAAGATTAGGACTCCAAAATCTCTTTGAGGGATGGAGTATATAACTCAGTGTATGGCAAATAAAATTTGCATGGTACATAGTGCTTGACAGTCTTTTTTCCTTATCAATGAGCTAAGTAATGTATGGTGCTGGTGGAAATTTTTACATATAAATTTTATAACATAATAAGTGAAATAGATATGTGGTGAAGTAGAAAATAGCATATTCATATCAATTTTTAAATTAACTTCTTTTCTAATTTTTAATAGTTATAGTTAGTCAAATGCTTTAAATCAAACCCAAGTATCAAATAAGTGCAAGTAATGCTATTGACAAATACTCGTATTATTTTACTTTTTGTTATCTTATAATTAAATTAATGGAGGTTCTCAACATAAAAAACAAGAACTTTGTACATTTATTTTTAAAACCCAGTAAATCAGGAATTATATTATATTTTGTGGCATATTTTCCTTTAAAAGAATAACACCAAGAAACTCTTTATATCATACGTTAACATATATAATGTATGTGTGCACATATGCACAAACACACATATATACATATAAATATATAATTTTTTTCTGGGAAAAATCAAGATTGATTTAAATTATTTCTTATCCTGGCATAATTATTTCTTATCCTGGCATATTTCTCCCACATATGCAAAGACTATTTATAGTAATTATATTTTTGCTGCAAAGTATACTCTGTTAAAGAAAAATATTTTATCAGATGAGACCAGCAAACGGAAACTGATTTTATAGTAATGCTATTACCAGCAATGGCAGAGAGAGAGAGAGAGAGAGAGAGAGCGCACACAGACGAAGTCTTAGTACTCAGCTCTGCTGAAATAAAGGGCCATAGAAGTGCTAAAAGTGAAGATGAGGGGACCTTAGTCTTTCAGTGTTTGCTAATTGTCTTTATCCAAATGAAAATAAACTTTCTCCTATCTTCATGAAAGGATGTAAATTTACAACTTGGAGTAAAGTACCCACAGTAGTTAGGCTCCTACCTTCGCACAGAAATTGAGAGATAGGATTCTGTCTTCCTTGATGATTAAGTTTCAGACATGGCTCCCAGGATCTTGGAAATGACAGTCCTGGGTTATAAAACAGGCAAGAGGCTTTTAAAAAGATTTACATCTCAAAGGAGCAGAGAAAGAGTTTACAATTATAGGTTTTCTAATGTAAATTGCTCAAGAAAGGGAGTTCAGGAACCTAGAGACAGGAGAAACTTGTTGAAAGTCTCGTCATAACTGGCCTTCATTGTTTTAAAGGTATGTTTTGAAAGCTTTTATCATGAAGGGATGTTAAATTTTATCAAATGCTTTTTCAGCATCTATTGAAATAATCATATGGTTTCTGTCCCTGATTTTGCTGAAGTGATGTATCACATTTCTTGATTTGCCTAGGTTGAGCCATCCTTGCATTCTTGGGATGAATCTGTTTTGATCATGAAGGATGATCTTTTTAGCATGTCGTTGAACAGTTTGCTAACATTTTATTGAGCACTTTTGCATCTATGTTCATCAAATATATTGGCTTGTGGGTTTCTTTTTTAGCTATGCCTTTGTCTGCATTGGGTATGCTGGCCTCATAGAATGAGTTTGAAAGTATTCTCTCCTTTTCAGCTTTTTGAAATAGATTAAGTATAGCCGATATCATTTCTTCCTTAAGTGTTCTGTAGAACTCAACAATGAAGAAATCAGGTCCTGGGCCTTTCTTTGATAGGAGAATTTTTCAGTACTGCTTCAATCTCATTACTCGTTATTGATATGTTCAAGGTTTTCTATTTCTTCATGGCTCAGATTTGATAGGTTGTATGTGTCCAGTAATTTATTGATTTCTTCTAGATTTTTCAATTTATTGGCAAGTATTTGTTCATAATTTTCTGTAATGATCCTTTGTATTTCTGTGGTATCAGTTGTAGTGTCTTCCTTTTCATCTCTAATTTTATTTATTTGGGACTACTTTCTTTTATGCTTAGTCTAGCTAAAGATTTGTAAATTTTGTTTATCTTTTATAAATAACTTTTCATTTTTTCTTTTGTATTGTTTTTGAGGTTTCAATTTCATTTATTTCTGCTCTGATATTTATAACATTTCTTTCTACTAATTTTAGTTTGATTTCCTCTTGCTTTTCTAATTTTTTGAGATGCATCATTAGCTTGTTTATTTGAGATCTGTCTACATTTTTTACATAAGTTTTTATTGCTATAAACTCCCCTATTAGTACTGCTTATTTTTTGTATCCAAAAGAGCCATCTTACTACCGGGTATATACCCAAAAGAAGAAAATCAATATATTGAAGAGATAGCTGCACTCTCATGTTTATTGCAGCACTATTCACAATAGCCAAGGTATGAAATCAACCCAAGTATCCCTCAACTGATGAATGGATAAAGAAAATATGGTGCATATACACAATGGAATATTATTCAGCCCTACAAAGAGTTAAATTCTGTCATTTCCAGCAACATGTATGGAAGTGGAGAACATCATTTTTTGTGAAATAAGCCAGGCACAGAAAGACAAATATTGCATGTTCTCATTCATATGTGGAGTTAAAAAATTGATCTCATGGAAGTAGTGAGTAGAATGATAGCAGAGACTGAGAAAGGGATGAGGGGGATCATGAGAGGTTGGTTAATACATGCAAAAATACAATTAGATAGAAGGAATAAGCTCTAGTGTTTGATACCACAGCAAGGTGATTATAGTTAAAAAGAATTTATTCTATACTTAAAAATAGCTAGAAGAGATTTGAAATGTATCCATCAAAAAGAAATAATAAATATTTGAGACAATGGATATCCCAATTACCCATTGGATTCTATACATTGTATGCATGTATCAAAATATTACATGTGTCCTATAAATATGTATAATTATGATGTATCAATAAAAATAAGTAAACAAGCAAAACATTTCAGTCAAGCTTAGAGAAACATTAAGATCTTGGTCAACTCTAAATAAATATTGTATGAAAGAATTAATGAGCATTGTACAGATAAGTGTATTAAGAACAATGGGAGATATAAAGAAAAATAAGACACATAGAGTCATGATATTTAGTAAAATTCAATTTTAAATACTGTTTATTTTTTATTTCAATGACATGAGTTTATTGTTTCATTTTTATAAGAAAATAATTATCTTTGACCAAATACATTTATTTTTGGTAGCATATGGGTCTCCTTTTAATTAACTTCATGATAAACCTACAGTTACTTATTTCGGCTTCATTCATCACAAAAGGCAACCTAGACAACTATTTTCAAAAAGGATCCAGTAATTCATTTTAATGTGTATTTATTGATCACTTACAATGAACCAGACAGTTTCTTAGGCTAATAAAAAAGACAAAGTTGTTGCCCACAGGGAGCTTACACCCAAGAGTTGTAAATAGATATATACAAATATCTAACATGCAAGTATTACTATGTAAGTAAATACATAAGCCTGTTGTAGAGCACTATGAAGAAAAACAAAATAGGGTAAGCAAGATAGGGGCTTCCAGGGGTGTATGATGCAGTAGTTATGAATGTTAGCTTGACTGGGCATGGTGGTTCACATCTGTAATCCCAGCACTTTGGGAGGCTAAGGAAGGTGGATCCCTTGAGGTCAGAAGTTTGAGACCAATCATGGTGAAACCCCATCTCTACTAAAAGTACAAAAAAATTAGCTAGACGTGGTGGCACATGCCTGTAGTCCCAGCTACCTGGGAGACTGAGGCAGGAGAATAGCTTGAACCCAGGAGTTGGAGGTTGCAGTGAGCCAAGATCACGCCATTGCACTCCAGCCTGGGTGACAGAGCAAGACTCCATCTCAAAAAAAAAGGAAAAAAAAGTAAGCTTGATCACTACAAAAATGGTATTTAATAAAGTGCATTCATGCAAACATTTAAAAAAATAATTTCAGGAAGGGTAAAGGAAGTTCAAAGGCACTAAGGCAGGAATATGTTTGATATATTTCAAAAACAGTGAGGAGGCTAGAGCAGAGGAATCTGGCGGAACAGGTTTAAGTTATCAACCAAGTAAGCAGGTAGTATGTGCCTGAGGGAAGAGTTCCAGGGAGATCAGATCATAAGGGGAACTTTTGCAAAAACTTGAGGCTACCAAAGTGAAGCCACTGAAGATATCAAACAAAGTAGTGACTTGGTTTGATTTTATATTTAAAATAATAACTGGATACTGTATAGAGAATAAATTATAGAAAAGCAATAATAGAGATTAGGGGACCAGTTAGATAGCTATTGAAGTAACTCAAGTGAGAAGAGGGTAAAAGCATTCCCATTAATTAGATGGGGTGACTGCTGATAGAGTACATTTGGAAGGGAAGTTGAAGAGTTCAGTTTTAATTATCCATGATTACACATATGTGTCATGGGTTTAAGATAGAATTTGGCAAAGGAGGGAGTAAATGAAGACAATAAGAATAGCCTCTTCTTTAAAGGAATTTTGCTGCCAAAAGGTAAAAACTTTTGAGATAGCTAGTGGGAGACATGGGGTACTGAGAGGCTTTTCAAACTTATTCAGTAGAGAAAGACTAATGATGCAAGACGGAGAGGGAGAAATTTCTGGAATTGTCTTGCAAAAGATGAGAGAGAGATCATGTATTCTCTCTTCCTCTCCCTTTCTCTCTCTCTCTCCCTGTGTATATGTGTGTAACTGTTTATTTGGAGATAATTTCAATATTAAGGAAAAGTTGGAAGAATATTACCCAGATTCAAATATTGTCATTTGACCACATTTGTTTATGATTAGGCTGTCTTACTCACTCTCAGTCTCATATACCATAGAAATAGATACCAGCGCATGTATCTATATATCTAAATATATATCTATAGCTATAGATAGAGGTATAGGTAGATATAAACATAAGCACAGATATTGATATTTTTCAAAACTATTTGAGAGTGAGCTACATTTTGTACTTAACTTATCTCTTAATTAATTTTTGTTAACTTTTAGTGGAGTATGATAGGTTTGGGTAATTGACAGCTTATTTCTCAGTATCTACCTATATGCTGTTTCAAAAAACTCCCTTAAAAAAAAAATAACAAATTGAGTCTGTGGAAAACACAGAAAACCCACAAGATGGCAGAAGTGCCACATATATGTAAGTTTCTTGGTTACTTTATTTTCACCTCCCCCAGCTCCTCATCTGATAGACTTTTATGTTTAAAATTTTGTTGCTTTGAAATGTAAATGCATCAAGACACGTAAAGGGGAGATGATAACATAAAAAGTTTAAAAAATCAGAAAAAGCATGTAACAAAGAGGCGTACCTAGAGAATCATAATATTAAACCATTCAAAATAAATTCCCTTTAAAATATCTTATGTTTTAGTTTGAAGAGAAATATGTTTACTGAATAAGACTAAGTATCAGGAGGTTAGGGAACTATAAGAAAAATACTTCTTAGAGTATCAGAAGCTTCAAGGGTATGTTAACCCTCAGACTGTTTGTCAAAATATCACCCAAAGGGAACCTGAGATTCTTGTAGAACATTATTATGATTGACTCTATTAATGACATTTGATTTCCTGGACAAAGTGAATAGGAATTGATATGTATTCTAGATGTCTAGAATAACAGACATACATGTCAGAACACTGGAGAAAAAATCTATGAAGTTTCAGAGTGAGGTTTAGAGAATTAAATATTGCAGGGCAAGCCAAGGCCTATTCTATTCTAAAGAATGAATAAGTTGTTTCTCTTTACTCTCTATGAATAATAAAGAGACATATCACTTGGATTTTGGAGAAGGTAAGCATGCATTTTGTAATGTTATTCTTATTCTTTTATGATGACTTAGATGGCTACCAGTTTTGAGTCCAGACTATGTTATAAGTTGCTCTGCTGATTAGGTCATATGACACAACAGATCCAATGCATAAAGATGTTGTGTTGAATCTCCTTATAACAAGCCCCAATAGGAAAGCGAAGGCAGAGATCTTTAGATTTGTGGAGCACGGTTATACTTCTACAGAGTAAACTATTTACCATTTGAAAATGGCTCTCACTGTAGAACTAGGCCTTAGTGAAGACTGAAAGCCTGTAAGTCTGAGATCAGAGATTTCCACTGAGTCAAACTTTTATGGGAGGTAGGGTGCCATAGCCATCTATTCTGAATTCATAACTGACTTATAAATTCATAACTGCATTTGAGAAAATCCAAAAGGTACAACGTAATTACATATACAGTGGCTGAGACTACACTGGTAGCTACATATTTGTACCAGTGCCTGTCTATGACCTCACATCTATGGCCACCTGGAGAACCCTATGTCTAATTGATAGAGGAAGAAACAACTGGGCTTGGTTTACAACAGTAACTGTGTTTGGTCTAGTCATAGATGTAGTGCTGCCACGCATAAAGGGCTACTTCTATAGCCACACTCAGTAGTAGCCCTAAAAGACAGTGGTGAAAGAAAATCCACCAGTGTGCAGATAGAAAACTGGGTTACCCACTTTGTAGACAGGGCATATGAGTCTGTTCTCATGCTGCTGATAAAGACATACTCCACACTTGGTAATTTGTAAAGGAAAGAGGATTAATTGATTCACAATTCAGTATGGCTGGGGAGGCATCTACATCCTTCTTCACATGGCAGCAGCAAGGAGAAGTGAAGAATGAAGCAGAGGAAGCCCTTTATAAAATCATCAGATCTTGTGAGGACTCATTCACTTTCACAAGAACAGCATGGAGGTAACCGCCCCCATGTTTCAATTACTTTCCACTGGGTCCCTCACATGACATGTGGGGATTATGGGAACTCTAGTTCAAGATGAGATTTGAAGACATAGCCAAACCATATCACAGGGAAAAGTAGATAGCAGTTCTGATATTAATAAATCTTTTGAAATGTCAAATGTCTTAACTATTTAGTCAAGAACCTGGAAGAAGAAAGATTAGAAAATTAGAGATCAAGCAGTCCTGGGAGGAACCATGTGAGTGAACTTTTGGGGATGAGCATAAAGCATGCAGAGCTTTGTGTAGCATGTAAATTTCCACTGGAGCTCATCTACCAAATAAACTGAGTAGAATGACCCAATATGAAAATGAACCTGTGAATGAAGTGGCTACGGTAACATCAAACAGGACTAAACATTGATCCAGTAACAGAATCTCTCTCACTATAGCTAATTTAGCTACAGCTATTGCTGAATCTCCAGCCTGCCAGCGGCAAAGAATGACATTGAACCACCCATATAGCAACACTCTTGGAGAAAATTAGCCTCTACTTAAGATTGATTGATTAGATCCCTTCGACCTGGTGGGGAGAGTGGTTCCAGTGATATTAGGATTTTCCACACTATGGATGTGGGTTTCCTTTCCTTCCTTCAGTTCCTACATCAGCAACACCACCTGAAGATTTTTGGGTGCTTTATCACTTGGCAACATATCCTGCACAGAATTGCCTTGGACCAGGGACCATTTTACAACAAAGGTCTCACCACATACGTCACCACTCGGATGTACCTGCTCTGTCAGACTGGAGGAGTGGCCTTTTACAAACAACTCTAACTAAAGTGCCTTCTCAGTGACAACACACTTTGGGATGGGGCACTGTCTTTTACAACGTGGGGCATGAAGAAAACCAATGGCCAACACAAGATAATATACAAGGTATGAATGTAAAATTGTTCCATTACATTATCATTTCCAGCAATCCGTGTGTGAAATGTATCTTCACAACCTTTAGCTTTTCCAAATTACAATTTCTCTAAGAGACACTATCAGGGTTTAACTGAACTTGAAATAACAGCTACTTATTGGTCATTTGGGCCTTTTTACACCAGTGGACCAGTAGGCAAAAGAGCTAAACAAATAAATTACTGTATCTACAAATGTAATCAAGACTAATTATTAAAAGAAGCTAGAGTTATTGCTACATCTTGGGAGCAATATGTTCTCATGCTCCTAATTGGGAGCAGTGACAAGTTAATTAAAACTGTCATAGTGAACAGATAATAAGAACAATCACAGTCTAATCAATACCCCTTTGATGATCTGGGTTACCTCCAACAGGCAAGTAAGCAAGACTAACTAATTGCTAGCAAGGGGTAAGAGTAATCTAGAATTGGAAGTGAAGGAAGAAGGCAATGAGTATCAACTATTGATTCAGACAAACTGCAAGATTAGGAACCTTAACTTGCTTTTCCCATTAACCTTTATGTGTCAATTTTCCTAAATTGAAGCTTACTGCCCTCATGAATGGGATACTGTAATGGACTGGTTTGAGTACAAGTGAGAGTTGAGTGACGCAAACAACTAGACAGAAAAAAATAGATCTATACAATGTTTTTTATGTGTCACTTGAAGCACCTTCACCCCCTTCTTTAGCTGCAGCAAATACTCTCATATAGCCTTCCACAAGCTTCAGGCAACTTCACAGCAACCTTTTACTTCTTGCTTCCTGTTCTAGGAATTCTCTTTGGTTTTGGTTTCAGATACCAATGAGGACATATTCATACTCAGACTTATGCAAACTGAAATTACAGAGAAATTAATTTCAACTGAGCCATTGCTAACCAATGGGAGATGGTTGCTGGCATATAAATGCTCCCTTCTGTCTATGCCCAGATGGCAGTTCCAAGGTCTTAAGGCCCCTGAAAAAATTCGTGCAAGATCAAACACAAACTGCAAATCCAGTAACACATTCTTTTACTGGATTTCTTCTTTCTCGTTTACTTCCACCTGTTCTTCTTTCTTGCTCCCAGGGATAATTTACCAATTAAACCACCTGCCCACAAACATTAGTTTCAGGTTTTAATTTTCAGTTCTAAACTCAAGTTGGGCATAGCTCCAACAGTCTACAAATACATTTTTTGAAAATAGTCATTAAGGAGGGGATAATTTAGCTAATGCACACCTTGGAGTCTATTCAGTTAAATGTATATGGAAACACTAACATCCAAAGACTGCTCAGGACAGTGGCGGCGAACTGGTTTTTACTATTCTCTACTATAGTTCAAGAGTGCGTTAAATAATGGCCCTCAAATGTGTGTGGGTGTGTGTGTGTGGGTGTGTGTGTAGTGGGTCAAGATATACATATATCTCTTATATATAAATATCTTTATGTGTATATCTCTTATATATAAATATCTATATATAAGAATACACAGAATATATATGGATATTTATATATAAATATATATCTGTATATATAAGAATATAGATAATATATGGATATATATATTACAAATATATATGTATATATCTCTTAACCCACTGTGTGTGTGTGTGTGTGTGTGTGTGTGTGTATCTTAACCCACTAGAATCTGTGAATGTCACCTTCTCTGGAAATAGCATCTTTGCCAATGTAATTCAATTGGGAATCTCAAACGAGCTGTAGTCACACAGCCTTGTGCCCTTGTGTTTTCCCTGGGTCTCTCCTCTGTGTATGTATCTCAATTCTCTCTCCCTTATCTCTTATAAGACAGAGGCAGAGATTGCAGGAATATATTCACAAGCCATGAAACAAGGATTGCCAGCAGCCACCAGAAGCTAGGAGAGTGACTCAAATAAATGGTCTCTCAGGGCCTTTAGAAAGAATGAAGCTCTGACAACACTTTAATTTTGGACTTTTTGCCTCCAGAGCTGTAAAATTATAAATTTCTGTTGTTGTAAGCCATGAAGTTTGTCATAAATTGTTACAACAGTTCTAGGAATCTAATACACTTACAAATCCAAACACATTTTCCGTTTCCATTATTTTGAGATGTCACCATTAAACATTGATTCGGTGACATGATTTAGAGCTATGTATGCAAACTATGTTAACAATTAGAGATTTGGTATTAGGTTATTTTAATAGCATTAATTTTTGAAGCCAGTGTCCATAGCTGTGATCTGAAGTAACTCCAGACTAAAAACTTAATAGCCAAACGAGAAGCAAAGTGTGTTTTAATTAGAATTACATTTTCAACTTTATAATTCAACCAAACATTAATTAGGTAAACTCTTGGGCTGAAGACCCAAGCAATCTTTCCTTGTCTCCCCTAAATCTAACAATTATACATTTTCATGTGCAGAAAAAGAGGATGAGAGAGAGAGAGAAGAGAGAGAGTGTGTGTGTGCATGTGTGTGTTGTGTGTGTGTGTGTGAGAGAGAGAGAGAGAAAGAGACCTACTCTAAAGAGATAGGCCTTACCTGTGCCTGAATTCCACATGGACCCAGAAAGCAGAAGTTTGAAAAAGCAGACCCTTTGAGTTCTCTAAAGGAATTTTAATCTTAAGGCATACCGTAGGGTCACTATCTTCTAGCAAACTGCAGCAGTCCCTAACTTTTTTGGCACCAGAGACCTGTTTCATGGAATACAATTTTCCCATAGACAGTAGGGGTGGGAGAAGGATGGTTTCAGAATGAAACTGTTCATCTCAGATCATCAGGCATTAGATTCTCACAAGGAGTGCACAACCTAGATTCCCTCGCATGCACAGTTCACAATACAGTTCGTGCTCCTATGAGAATTGAATGCCTCCACAGATGTGACAGGAGTCGGAGCTCTGGCGGTCATGCTCACTCAGCTGTTGCCCACCTCCTGCTGTGGAGCCAGGTTCCTAACAGGCCATAGACCCGTAGTACCAGTCCACAGCCCAGGGATTGTGGCCCCCTGGCATAATGTGTCCAATTAATGCCTCTGGCTTTGACAACTCATTTTCTGGGAAAAGAAGTGTCAAGAAGAGGGTAAATAAACACATCCTTCGCTATGGCCATAGGAGCAGGATGAAGAGAGCAAAAGGATGTGTTTTCTTCCCTACAAATAAATTTGCATAACATTTTCCTATGTGTTTGGGGTTTCAGCTTGATCTGTAAGCTCGGTCTCATGCTCCAGTTTATCTTACCTGGAATTCTAGCAATCTCTTGAGGCTGCAAATATATCTAAAATTATTTATCAAATATTCAGTGGTGAAGTTAACAGGATTTTTAGAAAAGAGTAAGCTGTTTGACAAGATCATTTATATAAGTAGTTTACCATGAAATGACTAACAACTAAAGATCTCTCCCAGCATTATAAATACAGAGCACACAATCATTACTGCGATTATGACCTACTGTAGTAAAAGATGTATAGTTTCATAACATAAAACAGAAAAGTAAATCTATTTTTAGTTCTTTAAAAAGATAATTTAAATATGGGATAATTTTATTTGTAGAACTCTTTAACTGGAGAATAGTCAAAATTTACCTAGAACAAATACCATTAGGAGCTAAGTCAAATATAATTAGATACAACAACTCCTGATTGTCATGACCCAAAATTTTGTGCATGCCAAACATTCAGAGTATTTTGACCCAAGTAAATTAAAACAACTAGCACTAAGACATGTCTGACTTATGCAATGGTTCCACGGCATCATTAATTTATGACAGCTGTCAGAACTGCTTGACTCAACTACTGTAAGGAGGCAAAGGCAATCATTTAATAAATCAATCTCATGTGTTAGAGACTGATAATAAAATAATGCTTTTGATAAGAGTAGAACAAGACACAATGATTATTTGAATCAAATTATGCAAAAATCATAAGAGTGGGTGACTGTTGCTAGACAACTTGTCTGATCATGTATGTGACTTTATTTATTTACATACTTTCAGTCACTGCAGTCAGGAGACCTTTTGTAATGTGGAGAAGATTTAGCATCGTGTCCTGCCATTAAGTTCACTAGCTATGTAACTTTGGGCAATTCATACATGCTTTTTGATTCTCAGTTTTCCACATCTTCAAAGTGAGCCTTGAGGTACAACCTAGGTTACACTGTTGTCATAAAGATTAAGTCACGTGTGAAACGATTTATAAATAGAGAAGCACCATCTATTTCTAAATCATAGCATTTCTTCTGCTTCTGGTGGAAGCTTGGGGATCTCCATAGCATGAAATGCATGTTGCAGATTAGAAAAGTAACCTTTTCTATGCCCTTTAGTCTGCATTATTCATCGTCCTCCCATTTGGAAGGCACAGTGCCAGCCAACATGGTTCTACATTTCAATAAAAACTACACAGAAAATGAAGTTAATGTATGGTCTAACATGTGCTACAAAATAAATGAAATGTGACAAAGAGTTTGGCTTCCAGTGAAATCAAGATGAGACAGTGATGCCTATAAATGAGGACAACTGAAGAATTAACATGGAAGACAGCCCCAGTAATTGGGAACTTCAGTGGGACTACTGGCAGTTCATCCTCTCAAGAGTCACAAAAATACTGAAGAAGATGGGAAGGATATTCAAAAGTCAAGACACATAGGAATTATTTTTTCTCTATAATCAAACAGCGTTGGCTCTAAAGACAGGTAGGCGCTGTTGATGATTAAGTTGTCAAGTGAATGCTTTACATGAAGGGTGTACAAGTAATAGAACCAATAGGTTAGATACAGATTTGTATCTAAGAGGAGATTTATTAAAATATTGGCTCACATGCTTATGAAGGCTGAGAACCCCACAATTGGCTGTCTGTAATCTAGAGAAACAAGAAAGCCAGTACCATACTTCAGTCTCGTTTTACAGGCCTGAAAACAGGAAGACTTGTGTCCAAGGACAGAGGGTAAATGTTCCAGCTTAAACAGAAACAAATTTTCCTTCTAAGGATTGTATGAGGCCCACCAGCATTGGTGAAGGTGATCTTCTTTACTCAATCTATCAATTTAAATGCTAACCTCTTCCAGAAACAACCTCACAGACATACTCAGAATTAATGCTTAAACATCTACCCATTTTTTCCTATAATATTCATTCATCGATCTATTTAAAAAATGGAAGCTTCTTCCATGTGAAATGGGTAGCATTAGAGGCTTGTGCATAGGCTATCAATTTAATTCCCATGTTATTTATTTTCTACAAGTACATTATTTGTATTTTATGTCTAAGGAATCTGATGTGTGGAACAGTTATGTCTCATATAAATAGTGATGCTGTCACCAAGGGACAAAACAGGGACTTTAACCCACATTTTTCCTACTTTAAAATAAAATCCCCTTTTTCTGACTGCTTGCCATGCACTCAGTTTGATTGTTACAGTAAATTGAAGTGAAAAATTTAAAATAATTTTTAGCAATTTCTTATATCTTCTGAATTTTTTTAGCCTGAATGAGGGAAGGTGGTCATGATAAATTTTGTCTTCCCTTTTGTGCCCTCAAGGATATTTCAGTAGATTATATCGTTGTTCTAGATCTTCCTGTCAGGTTGTAAATTGCTTCTATGACTTCTTTTCGCTCATATTTCCCTCCCTCCCTACGGCTACTTATTGGACGTCTCCACTAGAATTACCTTGGAGTCTTGTTCATGTCATGGTGCCTGCCCTCACTCCAGAACTACTGATTCACAATCTCTAAGGTTGGGCCAGGGAAGCTGCATTTTTAACCAGCAGACCGGATCGTCAAAAGCAATTACAACAAAACACAAAACTGACAAATGGGATCTAATTAAACAGCTTCTGCACACCAGAAGAAGCTATCATCAGAGTGAACAGACAACCTACAGAATGAGAGAAAATTTTTGTAATCTACCTATCTGACAAAGGTCTAATATCCAGAATCTACAAGGAACTTAAATATATTTATTTACAAGAAAAAAAAACCTCATCAAAAAGTGGGCAGAGGATATGAACAGAGACTTCTTAAAAGGAGACACTTATGTGGCAAAAAAAAAAAAAAAAAAAAAAAAAAAAAGAAAGCTCAACATCATCTATCACCAGAGAAATGCAAATGAAAACCGCAATGAGATACTATCTCATGCCTGTCAGAATGGTGATTATTAAAAAGTCAGGAAACAATAGATGCTGGCAAGGCTCTGGAGAAATAGGAAGACTTTTACACTGTTGGTGGGAATGTAAATGAGATCAACCACTGTTGAAGACAGTGTGGCGATTCCTCAAAGATCTAGAACCAGAAATACCATTTGACCCAGCAATTTCATTACTGTATATATACCCCAAGAAATATAAATCATTCTACTATAAAGACACATGCACACATGTGTCTATTGCAGCACTATTTACAATAGCAAAGGCATAAAACCAACCTAAATGCCCATCAGTGATAGACTGGATAAAGAAAATGTGGTACATACACACCATGGAATACTTTGCGGCCGTAAAAAGGAATGTGATCATATCATTTGGAGGGACATGGATGAAGCTGGAAGTCATCATCTTCAGCTAACTAACGCAGGAACAAAACCAAATACCATATGTTCTCACTCATAAGTGGGAGTTAACATTGAGAACACGTGGACACAAAGAGGGGAACAACACACACTAGAGCCTGTTGGGGGATGGGGGGTCAGGGGAGGGAACTTAGAGGATGGGTCAACAGGTGCAGCAAATCACCATAGCACACGAGTACCAATGTAACAAACCTGCACATTCTGCACATGTATCCCTTTTGGTTTTTTAGATGAAAGAAAGAAACAAACAAACAAAAAAAGGAATTTCTAGGGTTTGGTCCAGGGAAGCTGCATTTTTAACCAGTAAACCAGTTCTTTCTGATATGCTCAAATTTGAGAACCCTCTACACAAGGCCCACCCCCATTACCTGACTCTTTCAGAGTTTAATTCAGCTCACAACTCCTGATCCCAAAGTCCACGTCCAGCACTGTGCTAGGAGGCCCTTCTACCTACACCACATCACATGAGGTCACGTTGCATCAAAGCCCATCTATTTTGTTGATAGTCCATGATGACTTCTAGTTCACTCACATCCTTACTTGGAGTTCTGAGTAAGTCTCCAATAAATATACACTGGGATCACTGTGACACCTCTTATTAGAACCTCAGTAAGGGTTGTGATCTCAGCTTCCTGCCCTCAGTACCCACTCCTGCTCTATGCTCCTGATATCAGTTCCCTGGTTAATTTAATACTTCTCATTCTCTACAAGAAATCTGTCTTCCCAGAATGAATCAAATCATCTTTTTATCTTGGTTCAGGGACTAAAATTACAGATGCAAAATAGCTCTTTACTTAGTTAATGATGACTTCAAGACCTGTAGGAGTCAGGGCTAATTATGCACCCCTGGATGTGGTCACTCTAGTGACTCTGCTGATAGACAGTGTGAAAAAGTGAAATCAGCAACTGAGTTCAATTTTGCTTATTATAGATTTCTGACACTCCATAGAAAAAGTGCTTGGGAGCCTCTTGGAAAAAGGTGGAGTGAGTCCAAAGAAATTATTTGCATTGGCTAAACAAGGGCTAAAACAACTTTCTCTTAAAATGTCTCATGAGATTTTAAACAATTGTAAAATTAACCTTTCAGAACAAAAAAAAATGGTCTTTAATACTGTATTTGTAAAATATAATGTATTTATTGAAATGTTCCTCTCCTTTTTATATATTTGGAATAGCGGTAAGTATTGTGAGCAACACAATAATTGAGAGTAGATGTAAACACCAAGAGATCGTCAGGGTGTCAAAAGCTACTTTTACTGCCCAGTTGGTCTCAAGGGAAGTTTGGCAATTAAGAAAGCACCCCCGACTCCACCCACCAGAGGTGAGGGGTTGTATTTACTCATATGCTTTTGTTTCTATCTGTATTTTGCTTCCAACAGAAACAGCAGGAGTAGTGAAATATGTCTTGGAAAATCAGAGTGGTCAGGGCTGACTCTAGGTTACTTATGAAGGAAGGGAAACATCTTTATCCATCAGTCACCAATTTTATTATGGGACTTTGATGTGAGTGAAACAAGTAGAAACTTTATGGTTAAAGTTGATTTTGAACCTCGACTCAAATGTTTATAAATTGTCACAATTTGGAAAAGGATTAAACTTTGGGTTCTCATTTCATTTTTACATGGTGATTTCAATGCGTGAGCTGTTTTTATCTCCCTTTGTTTACCCTTTGTTCACCTGTTTCATTGAAGGGGATGTAGGTTCTTATGATTCAAGAGCCATCCAAGCTGTTCTTTCCTCCTGGATAGCTGTCTTCTACCCACAGTTAGATTAGGTTGATATTTCTCAACATAGTGTGATGAAGGACAAGTTGTTTTCTTTTTTAAAACCCTGATCCATCATGGACCAAAATCTTTTGTAAGACACAAAAAATATGATCCATAAAAATTATATGAATCATCAAAAAAAATGACTGGACCTTTGGATATCATTGCAATGTTGAATTGTTATAAAAAATTTTGGTTGGGCGCAGTGGCTTATGCCTGTAATACCAGCACTTTGGGAGGCCAAGAAGGGCAGATCACAAGTTCAGGAGTTCGAGACCAGCCTGGCCAACATGGTGAAACCCTATCCCTAGTAAAAACACAAAAATAAACCAGGCATGGTGGCACGTGCCTGTAATCCCAGCTACTCCAGAGGCTGAGGCAGGAGAATTGTTTGAAACCAGGAGGCGGAGGTTGCCGTGAGCTGAGATCATGCTACTGCACTGCAGCCTACACGTGGCAGAGCGAGACTCTGTCTCAAAAAAAAAAAAAAAAAAGTAAATGTTTAATCTCAATATCTGTACTTAACTGATCAGTTTGCAGTTTCAAACACACATTTTCTGAGGAACATACTAGGTTAGGAGACTTATTTTCTGAGATTTATACCAATTATTGTGTCTTCTTAGATGCCTCTGTTCTTTTTCTATAAACATTGTGGCAGGTTACGTTTTACTTCCTTGCATCACGAGTTGCGAGCTCAGAGGGAGTTATGTAGTAAATGCTTACAGAAATATGTATCAGGAGAAATGACTCTGTGAAATATCGGTAAAAATACCTAATCAAAATATCTGCTTCTAATTACTACTGGAGAGAATATTTATAAAGTTTCTGGCATATCAGTAAATGCTATCTTGCTTCTCTCTAGGGCTCTTGTCACAGATAGAAACCCTTCGGTCTTCTCCTCTCCCATGCTCCTACCACTGGTTTTATGAGCCAGTTCTACCTAGTGCTTCTCTAAGCTTCACACTACTTTTGGAAAGGCTATCTGACGCAACAATGCCAATTGAGAATTTTGTTTCCTTCAGCTTTTAAGTTCAGGGGTACATGTGCAGGATTTGCAGGTTTGTTACATAGGTAAACGTTATGTCATGGTGGTTTGCTGTACAGATCATCCCATCACCTAGGTATTAAGCCGAGCATCAATTAGCTATTTGTCTTGATGCTCTCCCTGCCCCCAGCACCTCTGACAGGCTCCAGTGTGTGTTGTTCTTCCCCATGTGTCCATGTGTTCTCATAATTCAGCTCCTACGTATAAGTGAGAACATGTGGTATTTTGCTTTCTGTTCCTGTGTTAGTTTGCTGAGGATAATGTCTTCCAGCTCCATCCGTGTCCCTGCAAAGGACATGATCACATTCTCTTTCATGGCTGCATAGTATTCCATGGTGTATACGTACCCCATTTTTCTTATCCAATCTATCATTGATGCGCATTTAGGTTGATTCCAAGGCTTTGCTATTGTGAATACTGCTGCAATGAACATACATGTGCATGTATCTTTAGAATAGACTGATTTATATTCCTTTGGATATATACCCAGTAATTACCCAGTAATGGGATTGCTAGGTCAAACAGTATTTCTGCCTCTAGGTCTTTGAGGAATTGCCACACTGTCTTCCACAATGGCTGAACTAATTTACACTCTCACCCACAGTGTAAAAAGCTTTCTTTTTCTCTGCAAACTCACCAATATCTTCTGTTTCTTGACTTTTTAATAATAGCCATTCTGACTGATGTGAGATGGTATCTCATTGTGGTTTTGATTTGCATTTCTCTAATGATCAGTGATGTGGAGCTTTTTTTTTTTTTTTTTTTTTTTTTTTTTTTGTATTATTGTTAAGACGGAAGTATAAAACCCAAAACTTTAAGAACTCTCAAAGAAAATCTAAGCAATACAATTCAGGACAAAATTCATGATGGAAACACCGGAAGCAATAGCAGCAAAAGCAAAAATTGACAAGTGGGATCTGATCAAACTTCACAGCTTCTGCACAGCTAAAAAACTATTGCTAAAGTAAACTGACAGCCTACAGAATGGGAGAACATATTTTCAATCTGTCCATCTGACAAAGGCCTAATATCCAGAGTCTACACGGAACTTAAACAATTTATGAGGAAAACAAACAAATAAACAAACAACCCTAATTGAGAATTTAGAGCCTGATTTGGAACTATGTTTTTCAGGGATGCTTCGTGTTTACTGTGTTTTCAATTGAAGAAGATGCTTTATGAAATACAGTATGGCCTTTTCCACTTTGAGATAGGTGAAAATTTGAGCTGGAAGCCTTTAATCCTCATGCAAAGCAAACCTAACCTACCTGTCACTCAGGATCTTAAAATGATTATGTGGTCCCGTTCTAGGTGTGTTAATTTTTTACCTCATTTCAGGTCATATCCTGTGGGTCAGCATATGTGTGGAGCCTAATTGACCCATGAAATTGAAATATTTACTTTTACTATGCAAGGTGAACAGATGTGCAGGTAAGCTTGTAATTATAGGGGTCCTTCTCACTCAGGAAGACAAGCCGTGTTTTTCAGTATGAATGAAAGAGACTGATGTATTTCACTATACACAGTGTATTCTATTTTTAAAATGATGACTATCCAGAAACATTTGCCAATATTATTTTAAAAGTCACCCAGAGATTGGAAATCAAGGGAGAACGTTTTAATATAAAAGGTAACATATATAGGATACCTCTTCTAAATCCACAAGATATGTAATAGAAAATGGAGATGGTATAGTTATAGTGCAGAACATATTGTTATAGCCAGGGCCAGATTCTTGGTTAGGGCTATCAGGGAATTCTGAAAGGTTTTCCAGTCAGTGGAGGCCCTGGGTTCATGATCCCTTGTCAATAATAATGCAGTTATCACAAATGCATGAAATATTTTGCAAAATTGTCTTTGTAACCTAGTTAATAGAGAATTCCAACATATTATAAGCAATTCACTTTTTTTAATGAAGTTAAATTCACTGACAAAAATGCAGTAAAATTGACACAGTGCAGAAGTTATATTGAAAGTTTACTTTCAAAATTTAGAATATTGAGAAGGATTTTGTATAGTACCATTGGTTTTTAGTCTATGCTGACAGAGCTGTTAAAACAATGTTGGAGAAGAAGAAGGAAATACACGACCCTACTTTATGTCAAATGGACTCATGACCTATAGTTAACTATGGGATGGATGAAATGCTTTATGAAAAATCAGTACAACAAGTCAATACATGATGTGCTTTTTTCTAACAATAAAGTAGGGAAAATGTACCCTTTTAAACAGGGTTAGCATTGGCTCAATTGCATAACACCCACTTGAGAGTGAGTATCTCTCTCAATAATGAAATACCTGCTGTGGTTCTCATGTTTGGCCTCAGTCTCTGATGTCGGAGATAGGATCCACCTCTACTCATAATCCCAGAGAACCAACTCAAGTCAGATGACAGCCCTCACTAGGGTGAGCCAAAAAGAGGAGAGAACACACTCTGTCTTGGTTTGTAGGAGTGATATCACCAACATCACCTGTTTCATTTTACTCAGGTCATTTTTTTTTCAGGGCTCTTTAGTTTATCTCTAGCTAGTAGGAATTCTGTGGCAGCAATATTTTATGGCTCAGTAGTGAAAATTCACTTCTAAGAGCAGATAAAGAGATTTTTTTAAAGCTGTAATAAAAAGACATTTGATCATTCTTTGTACTATATCAGATTAGTGCTTATATTTTCAGGAGAAATGTAAACCAAGAGTTGCATAAAATAGACAGTTCCCATATTATCATCATAATATTCAAGATACTTGTTCTTTTTGTTTATAAATATTCAATTTAAAAGTTTCTAGAAATAAATATAAAAAATGAAAATAAAAACTATTCTAATATTTTAGAATTAGTTTCTAATTTTTAATAAATATAATATATTAGACACATTTTGATTTTAATTTATTATTTTTAAAATTTATAATTTAACTAATTTTCAACTTTCCAAAGAAAATTATTATCATAAATCTAATAAATAAAATTATATAATTCCAGGATTATATACAAACCTATACTTCCCTTATTTGTAATCCTGGGTGAAAGAATTTTTCTTTAAGATTTTATACATATACTTGTGTATGTACATATATAAACATGTTATATATTACATATATGTTATGTAACAGTGTTTAAAGGCTCTTACTGATATTTTAAAATTTACACACATACATTGTTAGATAAGTGATATGGTTTGGATTTGTGTGCCCTTCCAAATCTCATGTCAAATTGGAAGAAGGGCCTGGTGAGAGGTGGTTGGATCATGGGAGTGGATTTCCCCTTTGCTGTTCTCATGATAGTGAGTATGTTCTCATGAGATCTGATAGTTTAAAAGTATATGGCGCCTCCTCTTTCTCTCTTTCTCTCTCCTGCAGCCATGTAAGATGTGCCTTGCTTCACCTTTGCCTTCTGCCATGATTGTAAGTTTCCTGAGGCCTCCCCAGTCATGTGGAACTGTGAGTCAATTAAACCTCACTTCTTTTTAAATCACCCAGTCTCAGGTAGTTCTTTATAGCAATGTGAAAGCAGACTAGTACAGTAAATGAAGGACATTATTGAGGTTTATAGAAATAATATATTTATATATCTAATGGTAATAATTTTTAGCATATTTCTACTAATCATACTTGTACAGATTATATAATCATATTATAAAATATGATATTTAGTGTCAGACTCTATAATATCAATACTTATTTTCTACAGATTCTAACTAATAAGGGAAAGAGGCCCAGCATCACATATGGACTGAATTACAGTATCAGGTTCATTGCATCAAAATCTCTATTATATCAGAGAAAAATAGCCTCTTCTGAAGCCGGAGTGAGGCTTTCAACTCCTTCTCCTCAATCTTCCATTAAAATAGTAGAAAGCTTCCTACATTTCTTCTCTTGCTTCAACTTTTACTTTCTGTTATGAAAGTAATTAGAAGTTCTCTTGTATGAAGATTTAGGGCTTGTGAATAGATAGAGCAGGTCCTGATTATTAATCTGTTTCTGTTTTATAAATTATAGGATAGAGGTAGTTACATGATGATGCTAAAGTGAAATAAAAACACTGGTTTATTTTCAGATTTTTTTTTACAAAAAGACTTGTGAAATGGGATAAGTAGGTTATTCAATGGCATATTATAGGTACACATAATAAGCAACAAACCTACAGACACAAAGTTTCTGTAGGATCTTGATGACTATTAAAATTTAATCAGATATTTTGTCTTTTCAAACTCAAAATATAAATTATAATAATATGTACTGAAATATATAATGTTTATAACTTTACTGCAATAAGTAGAAAATGAGTGATTTTGATGTTTTCAATGTAAACATTGAAAAATTTAATAAATTTGAATCTTAATGTTCTTGATAAACATGGTACATTTTAAAAGTATGAAAGCACTTTCCATTATCCTACTTACAAGAGACCTAGGGAATTTCATGATATAGATTATTTCATCTCAAGAAAAATAACATAATCATAAAGAAAAAGGCATATAGTCATAGGCAAAAGGAAAGGCTCAAGAAGTTATATAGTTTACTACTATGAAAACCCCCTGTATATGTTAAATTCCTAGATTGTTCTAATTTGGATACCATTAAGTGGTACTATTTTATCGAGTTTTTTGGGGAGAATAATTTCAAACACTTTTAGGGAATTATTCATTTGCCATAAGGTGAGACTGAAGCACACAATAGCACATAGCACTCATTATGTGGTTACAAGCTTGTTTCTTTGCTTTCTTGCATAGGGAGCCAGGTAAACAGGCAGCCTTTTTACTATTTTGTCAGTCATTAAATGTATTTATGAATGTATGATAAAAGTATATTAAATATTTTGGAAGTTCAACTTATCATCTATGAAGAGTTGGCCATTGAAAAACAAATGATCAGTGCCTAAATATGACACACTTATTTTAAATATCATACCTCTGTAAATAATGGTATTTTCTTACACTCTGTCAAAAAAGCTATAATATTAATTTAATAAAAAGAATCAGATTGACATATTTGAGACATTTTGCTTTCTAATGTATGACTGCTTGGAATTTCATACATGGTTTAACGTAATGAAAATATCAGACTAACTTCAAGAAAAGTGGGAGTGTAGAAATAGCAGAGCCACACTTGGTGGTTACCAACAAAGCCACAAATTCTTAATACAGACATTTACCATAATGATCAAAGAATTAAAGGTAAGACATTACTCAAAAAAGGAAAAATGGCACAACATAAGGTATCAATTAAAAGCACAAAAATACAAAGCCTCCCAGGAGTATACTAGCCATAGGAAGATATCAACGGGTTGTAAACATGGGCAGCATTGTTTCATCACTCTGACCACAGACTGGAGAAAAGACGAGAAAGGGAGCCAGAAAGGGTATGGTCAAATAAGTTAGAAAGCTATTTTGTACTTTTAGGTGAGATGATGTTCACTTGAGCTGGAGAGAGTATTGGTAGAAATGGGGAAAACTGGAGAAATTAGGGAAATATTTAGGTGTTAAAATCAAAAGAACATGATGCCTCATTTCAGGAGAAGGAAATATGAAGTTTGACACTTAGGTTTCTGGTTTGTGTTAATGAATGTGTGAAGTTAAAATTCACTGAAACAGTGAACATTGGATGAGCACCACAGTTCAGGAGGTGACTGGGAGGTGGATGGGAAAGTGGAGATCATGTGTTCAATTTTGTACAGTTGAGTTTGGGTATATTTACAGAATCACTAGGCAATGTAACCCCAGAGGTCACTATTCACATAGAACATAGTAAGTTTCAACAACAGTTTTCATTGAAGAAGACTATTTAAAACATTTAAGTGGAAACTCTGAGTAGTTATATAAGCTTGAATTTCAGATGGATCGAAGTTGGATATAACTGGATTTTAGTGAATCTAAAAAAAAATCATGAATTTTAATACCCATATTTTAATGTATCACTGAAAAAGAAGAAATATTTCAATTAAACTCTGAAATTTTATCTATTCTAAATTAGATACTTTTTTTTCCAGATCATATGTTAAACTATGAGGAAAAGTTTGTCTTAGAATTGATTAAATACGAAGCAAATTTGAACATCATAGTCATTTGTAGGTAGTTTTAGCTATATGCATGGATGAGCTTGGGAGAGAGCTTAGAGAAGGAGTAAGAAATGTCTGTAAAATGGCCAAAGAAAATCTAATATTTAATGATCTGGATAAAGGGGATTGATTCTGCAGAGAAAAATGTTTTTAAAATTCTATGTCAGTAGGGTATCAGAGAAGCCCAGAATGAGGAAAACAGTTTTAAGAAAGAAGAAAAAAGCAATAGTACTATATATATATTACTGAAACATTCATAGAATTTATTAAAATAGAAGTATTTGGTGACCTAAGAAGGAATAATTGTGCTTGAGTGGTGGGAACAGAATCAAATGGAGTAAGTTGAATAAGAAGGGCTAAGTTAAGACACACTCACAGAGGATGAAGACAAATTTCAAGAAGTTCCACCACGAAGCGGGGGAGGGACATAGGATGGCAGGTGGAAAATGAGTGATTAAAGGGAACTTTATTTTAAAAGATGAGAAATATATGTGCATGTCCAGAAAACCAAGGAGGAGGAGTCAGCTAATTATGAGAAACTGAAAGATTAGAAAGAAAATAGTTTAAGATTTCGGAGAAGATAAAGATAGATCCAAAAAATGGATGAAGTAACGTTGGTTTTTGACAACCCAAGGAATAACTTCCAATTTCTTTCTTTTTTTTTTTTTTAAGACCGAGTTTTGTTCTCGTTGCCCAGGCTGGAGTACAATGGTGTGATCTTTGCTCATGGCAACCTCCGCCTCCTGGGTTCAAGCAATTCTCCTCCCTCAGCCTCCCAAGTAGCTGAGATTACAGGCGCCCACCACCATGCCTGGCTAATTTTTATATTTTAGTAGAGACAGGGTTTCACTGTGTTGATCAGGCTGGTCTTCAACTCCTTACCTCAGGTGATCCACCCACCTTGGCCTCCCAAAATGCTGGGATTACAGGCGTGAGCCACTGTGCCTGGCCAACTTCCAATTTCTTTGGAAATTATATTAGACTGTTTTTGCATTGCTATAAAGGAGTACCTGAGACAGGATAAATTGGGAAAAAAGGTTTAATTAGCTCAGGGTTCTGCAGACAGTATAAGAAGCATAAGGCTGGCATCTGCTTCTGGTGAGACCTCAGGAAGCTTAGAATTATGGTGAAAGTGACAGAGGACTAACATGTCACATGATGAGAGAAGGAACAAGGTGGGGACGGAGGTGCCACATACTTTTAAACAGTCAGATTTCTCACAGACTGACTCATCACGAAGGGAATGGTGCTAAAGCCATTCATGAGGGATACGCCCCCATGATCCAAATGCCTCCCTCCAGGCCCCACCTCCAACATTGAGGATTACATTTCAACATGAGATTTGAAGGGGATAAATATCCAAACCATATCAGAAGCACAGGGAAAGGCAGATCATTGGGGACCAGAGTTTGGCAGACATGTGCAAAGAAAAGACATAGAGGAAAGAGAGGTCAAGGCTACACTGAACTAGTACACAAACTCACTTTAGTTTGCATATGATTTGTTACCAGTCTTTAGCAAGAAACGCACTTTCCAGAAAATGAGAGTAAAAGTTATGAAATGTGATTTCAAGTTAAAAATATTTTATCGGTTGAAGTTTCTAATAACAAATTGACAGCAGTGTTTTGTATGCCTTTGGGGATTTTTACGCTGTATTATTTAATAATTTATTTTAAATTGTATTTTATAAAAGTGCTCTCCCACCATGATTTATAAACAAGGCCATCATCTTCATCATCATTGACAACAACAAAACAATGTCTTTGATCACAGATCATTTGAGAAGCACTAGTTTACCGCACATTTTCAGTAATGTTTTTGGAATTATAAACCACAGGATCTAAGTTAGGTGATGGTAAAATGAAGGAAGGACCAAGCTGATTAAGTGAGTGACGATAGAGAGGTTAGTAGAGCCGGGCTTCTTAGGAGAACAGTGATTATTTCGTAAATACATGGATACAGTCATAGAGCAGGAAGTTGAGATAGTGATTTTGGAGGTGAAGTAGTTAAGACTTTATCTACAGTTGGCTGATGAGGAATGGCTGAGAAAGTCACTAGTGGGAATTAGATGAAGGACCTGAGAGGCTGTTGAGATAAAACTTCCGAGAAAATGTTAAAGTCACCAAGTATGGCAAATCATCCAGAGTCAGTGGGAAGCCATTGATCCAGGTTTCAATGGAGGGAAAATGGAAATTCTGCAGGGAAATAAAAGGCAGGAGATAAAAAGGAACAGATTTTGTTTGCAACAAAAATCCCTTCAGTAGTTAGGTGAACGAGAGTATATGTAAGATAAATGATGTAGGAAGGACAATTCAAAGAAGAAAAGACATAAAAACAGAGAGAGAAATAAAATTTAACAAATTCCATGGAGAAAACAATACTATCTCCTCCACTGCCTCATTTGGAAGCTGAGTTCTTCCTGTGGCCTGAAGGATGAAGCAAGTTTACACAAAGGTGGTTTTTGTGTTTTGGTTTTTCTTTTCTTTTTCAGTTTTCAAGACTGATTTTTTTTTTTTTTTTTTTTTTTTTCAGTTTTCAAAACTGATAGCCAACATTAGAATTTTCTGATCCTAAAAGTGACATTTTGGAGCATGTAGTGTAAATGAATTCATAGTGAATCAGCAATAAATATACAGGTGATATGTAGACTGGCCCTTATGTGAGCTTGATTATCTCTGTCCTCTTTCCCTAAAGAGGCTGAAAGTATTGCTTCCGTTAAAACCTTCCCTGGACCTGAATATTTTATAGCAATAATAGGAGAAAGAAAAATAAGCCCACAGAAAATAAATGAACTTTTGACTCCCATTTACTCTTCCCTTTAAAAGTTTTATATCCTAGTATACATCTCATTGCCTTCTCATTGCGGGACCTTGAGAACTTTATTTCGCCATTGATTCAGACTAGAGATTTTTCGCCTTAAGAAGAGTTAGGAAAGTAGGCAGTGTCACTGAGAAGTGACTGAGTGTCCAGAACCTTGAATTTTCCTTTGCAGGTAGCAGTTCCCCAAATGGGGTTCAAAATCATCCAATCAATCTGATTAATATTAAATAATTTGAGAAACTGTGAATATTGCAGAAAATTTATTTATTAACTTACCCATAAGGTAAGATGCAAAATGATTTTCTTGGATTTATTTTAGATGAATTATTTAGCAGGCTGATAACATTTTTTTTATTCTGGATTTATCAACATACCATGTGGGGCATTACATATCATCACCCCTTTATACATTCTTTAATATAATATTTGCTCCCTAAATAATTAGTGGACTTGCTGAGATTTGAAAGTTAAATTTAGGGTGGCAATGGAAGATTTCTTGATGAGATGATTCTTCTTCTCATGAAGTTTCTGTTCACGTTCTCAAAAATTGTATTGTGACTATTGATTTATAATTTATGTGAGTGGATTCAGATAGTATTTTTTTGTTTTCTTTTACTAGGTTGCAAATATTATAGTCTTACGCTCTTTGATGTTAGTTCTAACTTTGTGTGTGTTGATGAATGTGCACGTGCACAGAGGGAAGAAGGAAGGGTAGAATATGGGCAGGATGAAGATCTGACTGTCTCATCCTATTCTACTGTTTGATGAGTCTCAACCAGAGGCAAGTTTGCCCCCCCAGAAAACACATTTTGCAGTGTCTGGAGACATTTTTGTTTGTTAGAATTGAGTTGGGTCAGGTGTGCTACTGACATCTGGTAAAACAGGCCAAAGATGCTGCGCAACCTTCTGCACTGCACAGAACAGAGTCCAGCAATGAAGAATTGCCAGGCCTGAAATGTCAATAGCTGCAAAATTGAGAATCCTTGGCCTAGTGGAAAATAACATCAGCTTAAAATTTTTGCCCAATGACGAGATAATTTGAGTCTTCCTTAACATTGCAATGAGGAAATGCTTTGTGATAAAGTATTTCTCAATTTTCAATCATTTATCTGCAAATTCTAAGCTCCCTGATATTGACATAATGACTACATTTCTGAACATAATCTTCTTTCTGATGAAATGGGTCTAATACTACCTTCATCATATACTTGCTGGAAAAATTAAATGAAATGAGTATAGAAAACTTGCAGCAGAATGCCCGACACATATTTAATGCTCAATAGTGTTCTCTTCATTTCCCACAATGTTGTAACAATTTTAGTAATTTTAAAAGATTATTTTTTAACATTTCAGTACAAAGCCTATAAATATTTTAGTCTATGTAATAATAAGGGAATTATTGAGTGTTGCCTTGATAATTCCCTTTGCTTGTGTACCCTAAACTCTTCATGATTTGCTTCAGCAAGAATGGTTTTAGTACCTTATTCATGATTTAACAATGGGAAATTTTGAGGACTGTTGCATTGGGTTAGAAAGTAAAGCTATTTCTTTCTTTTAGTAACCTTAAGACCAAAAAAATCTTCTGAAAGAAAATTTTTAAAGGAGTTATTTTCTTTAAGAAAAAAAGACTTGCATATATGCATATATAAGTTCCATACATTTAAAAAGACCTCAGAATATTCTAGAAGATTTTCTTTAAAAATCCATTTTTAGCACTTTTAAAAAGATGTTTTTAGTTATTTTTTTCCACATAAAGAGTAAAATATTCTGGTAATATTTTATACAAATATAATATGGACAACTTGTATCATTCAGAAATTTGATTGCAGGTTAATGAAAATACAGTGAAATTAGCGAATGCTTATATCCCAGATCTTCATATTTAATGCAATCATAAATTCTGACTTTTTTTTGGCAAGGAAGAGATCAAAAGTTTTCACGCAATTGAGATATTTCAATATGCATACATTTTCCTCTCATTTCTTTCCTTTCTTTAGGCAAGCACACAACTTTAAAATAAAATTGCCTGTTTAGTAGTTTTTATTTAATTCTAGAATCCTTCAGAAAGTGTTAAATGTCTTTCCGACAAGGTTAGCTATTTTTCAGCAAACATTATAAATCCAGAGTTTAAGTAGTCATGTACTTTTATGATGCGTATAAAAACAGACACCCTTGAATTTATGGATTTTCCATTCCTTGCAATACTCCAGAGTCAATAACAGTTTCCTCTTCTTTATCACAATGTGTGACCCAAATTTATACTAGGATAAGATGTCCAAAGGTTCTTTTGAGAGAGTTAAAATTGCTGGTTTCTTAATATGAGGATGACATACTCAGGTATATGCAAGATTATCCATTGTGGAAGAAAAGTGTGACATTTGTAATTATTTATTTTAAAATAGTTATTTTATTTTAAACCTGAGGAGTAAATAATGCTAATGAATATAAAATATAAGAACTGATCTGGTACCCTGTGCGGTAGGGAGATATTGATTAGGATATTGCATATGTCCTGGGGAACACTCAAGATTTCCTCAAAATCACGAAGTTCCACAGAGTTGCTTGCATATTTCATTTATTTTCAATGTAAGGCTAGGGACTACAGTTTGTCTATTAAAGTGAAGTTATCTAGTTTTAACTAAAATGTTATTCCTACAATGAACAGTAGTCTTAAAAAAGAGTTCCCCATAGAAATTGTAGCTCAGAGACAACACTATTATGAAAGCGGTGACTAGTAAGAAAGTGGATTAAGAAAATGTGGCACATATGCACCATGGAATACTACGTAGCCATAAAAAGGATGAGTTCATGTCCTTTGCGGGGACATGGATGCAGCTGGAAACCATCATTCTGAGCAAACTAACACAGGAACAGAAAACCGAACACGCATGTTCTCACTCATAGGTAGGAGTTGAACAATGAGAACACATGGACACAGGGAGAGGAACATCACACACCAGGGCCTGTCATGGGGTGGAGGGCAGAGGGAGGGACAGCATTAGGAGAAATACCTAACGTAAATGACGAGTTGGTGGGTGAAAAAAAAAATCTACCCACGTTTACTCCCTGTAAGACCCAATTTAAACTCTGTTAAATAAAAAGGAATGTATTGGTCAAAAAAAAAAAAAAAAAAAAGAAAGCGGAACTGTTCTCTTTTTACTAGTGAGAGAGCTTCTTAGGCACCATTGTGAGAGAAAAACAGTGAAAACTTAATAAGACTTGATAATAAATTGATAAAAATATTGATATTATCATATTATTGAAATATGTGTTTATGTCCACTACCATGAACAATAAGCCATTGATATGTGTGTAATTAATTTTGTAACTTTGCAAAGTATCTTTTAAAACGCTTATATCCACTAAAAGCTATAGAAGACTGAAGTAAAAGGGAACCAGACTTTTGAAAATCTGTATCTTAAAATATTGACCGGGCGCGGTGGCTCACGCCTGTAATCCCAGTGCTTTGCAGGGCCGAAGTGGGTAGATCACAAGGTCAGGAGATCGAGATCATCCCAGCTAACACGGTGAAACCCCATCTCTACTAAAAATACAAAAATTTAGCGAGATGTGGTGGTGGGCACCTGCAGTCCCAGCTACTCAGGAGGCAGAGGCAGGAGAATGATGTGAACTCGGGAGGTGGAGCTTGCAGTAAGCCGAGATCGTGCCACTGCACTCCAGTCTGGGTGACAGAGTGAGACTCCGTCTCAAAAAAAAAAAAAAAAAAAAAATTAAATTAAATTTTCCCAGGGGGCATAAAAATAAATAACATAATTCTCACTATTATTATAAACATACATTAATAGTAATCTTTTCATATTATAAAAACAAAATGTATTAGCAATATATTAGTGAGGAAAAAAGGTTCTCCATCTCTAGTAAATAAAATTAATTGATTTAACAAAATTTCCTTTTTCATCTCATCTGTTTAAAGATTCTATTTCTTCTCATATATATGTATACACTAAGATATATAAAACTGCTATGTACACACATCTTTATTTCTATTTATCTCTATGCACACGCATATGCACATATAAACACATATAATGCAAACTTAACTTTTTTTTTTTCTTTTTTGAGATGGAGTCCTGCTCTGTCTCCCAGACTGGAGTGCAGTGGCACCATCTGGGCTAACTGCAACCTCTGCCTCCCGGGTTCAAGTGATTCTCTTGCCTCAGCTTTCCAAGTAGCTGGGACTACTGGTGTGCACCAACACACCAGGATATTTCTTTCTTCCTTTTTTTTTTTTTTTTTTGGTGGAGAGGGGGTTTCACCATCTTGACCAGGCTGGCCTCAAACTCCTGACCTTGGGTTATCCACCCATCTCTGCCTCCCAAAGTGTTGGGATGACTCACAAGAGGCACCATGCCTGGCCTTAACATCATTTTTGTTACTGATAAAGATATACTACCAAAAATGGTTGGAAGGAATTGCTGTAATACTAGGACCAAAAAAATTGATATATTCTTTTTCTTCAAAGAAGCTGCAAATGATAAAAGAAGGCAAATAACAATATTTTTATTTTCCTTTAATAATCCATAAAAAGAGAAGATGGGGAGACATTTATTATAAGACCTTAGTTTAAATTATTAAACTATTTAGATAGTAAATAATAATATCTGCAATTTAGCTCTTGTTTAGAGTTTTAAAGACAGAAATCATTCACAATTTGTCCAGTATGAATATACGTCATCTAATAATATCACACAATGCTTTCACACATTTTATCTTGTTTTAATTTTGAGAAATGAAGAAATTTAGGTTCTACTTGGATTATATGATTTGTTTCATTTTACATAAAAGAAATCTGAGGTTCAGAAAGATTGCTGCTCACTCAAGCCCACATCTAAGTACCTGGACTTGAAGACATACATTTCCTCTCTCGTTTTTCTCTATTAAGTCCTTAAACTGGTAATTCACATTGATGCTATATTCATAAATATCCCCCAAGTTTATACAATCAGTATGCTAACAGTTACTGCTCTTTCTCTTATCATTAAATAGCGTAGACGATGACACAGCCAAATGACTGACAGCAATTGCTTTTTAAACTTCTTTTATTTTAGGAAGAGTACAGAATGTAGTGAATTGATTTGTGTCACCCCAAAATTCGTATGTTCAATTCCCAACAGCCAGGACTTCAGATTATAACCCTATTTGAAAATATAGTAATTATATTTAAAGAAGTGAGACCGGGCGCGGTGGCTCAAGCCTGTAATCCCAGCACTCTGGGAGGCCGAGGCGGGCAAATCATGAGGTCAGGAGATCGAGACCATCCTGGCCAACATGGTGAAACCCCATCTCTACTAAAAATACAAAAAACTAGCCGGGCGTGGTGGCGGGTGCCTGTAGTCCCAGCTACTTGGGAGGCTGAGGCAGGAGAATGGCGTGAACCCAAGAGGCGGAGCTTGCAGTGAGCCGAGATCCCTCCACTGCACTCTAGCCTGGGCGACAGAGCAAGAATCCATCTCAAAAAAAAAAAAAAAGTCATTAATTTAAAATGAGCCTACTATGGTGGGACCCTAATCCAATTATTACTGAGTTTTTGTTTTGTTTTGTTTTGTTTTGTTTTTTGAGAGGGACTCTTGCTTTGTGCCCAGGCTGGAGTGCAGTAGGGCAGTCTCGGCTCACTGCAACCTCCACCTCCTGGGTTCAGGTGAATTTCCTGCCTCAGCCTCTCCAGTAGCTGGGACTACAGGCACGTGCCACCACACCCGGCTCATTTTTATATTTTTAGTAGAGATGGGGTTTTGCCATATTGGCCAGGCTATTCTCGAACTCCTGACCTCAGATGATCCCCCCACCTCGGCCTCCCAAAGTCCTGGGATTATAGGCGTGAACCATCGCACCCGGCCCAATTATTACTGTTCTTACAAGAAAAGGAAGAGACATGTGCACAGAGGATGATTATGTGAAGAGGGGGCGGGAAGGCAGCCATCTGAAAACCAAGGAGAGAGGCCCCAGAAGAAACAAACCCGTCCTACAGAACTGGGAGAAAGCAAATAATAGTTGCTGAAGCCACCCAGTCTGAGATAGTTTGTTATGGCAGCCGTAGCAAACTAATATGGGAATCGTCTTTATTTTAGCTCTCTCTTAATGGACAAAGTTTTTTTTTCAGAAACTTACTTTATCATGACAGAATCAATATTAATTTGTTGGCCATGCAAGGTGGTTCATGCTTGTAATCCCAGCACCTTTGAAGGCCGAGGTGGGAGGATCACCTGAGGTCAGGAGTTCAAGATCCGCCTGGCCAACATGGCGAAACCCCATCTCTACTAAAAATGCAAAAATTAGCCAGGCGTGGTGGCTCATGCCTGCAGTCCCAGCCGCTCAGGAGGCTGAGGCATGAGAATCACTTGAACTCTGGAGGGGGAGGTTGCAGTGAGTTGAGATTGTGCCAGTGCACTCCAGCCTAGGGAACAGAGCGGGACTCTGTCTCCAAACATACATGTTGGAAACATAAATGTTTTTGTTTGTTGATATGTATTATATATAGGTGACTGTAACACAAAATCATTTCTGCTCCTCTTCCTGGATGCTCAGCAAAACTACTTTACCAACCTCTCTTGCAGTCAGTGTGGTCATTTGACCGACTTCTTTTTAATAAAATGAGAATTGAGTATGCTGTTGTAATGCTCAAGTCTTTAACCCAGCAGGTGGGCTGTCTCCATTGCTGTCCAAGCACTGGGCATGATAGACCAGCTTTATGATATGAACAATGGCAAGACCCTAGAAGACAGCAAAGTACTGTTTAAAAAGTAGCCTGGGTCCCGGTGTGGAAGACAGCTAGCTACCAAGCAGGAACACCTACCTATACTATCAATCAATCAATAAATACCCTCTGAGTCTTTCTGTCACAGTGGTTTAACCTATAAGAATGGTAAGTTTTAATATAATAGTTTTTAACTTTTAAGTAAGTTCTATCATTTTTCACACTCTAAGGTGTAACTGTACAGACATTTTCAGGACTTTTTTTCTGTACTTCTTGATTTCTGACACTTAGGTCAAATTAGCATTTAAATCTTATTTCTTGTTATAGTTGAGAGCAAAGCCCCTTTCAGGTTTTCTGTTTACCTCGAAGGCTTTTCTGCTTGGCTTGCCTAATGTGCTGATTTGCACGCGAGATGAACTTCAGCTCATCTTTTAAACCTGAAAGCTTATATTCTGATGAATATAGCAAACATGGTGAAAAAGCACTAATATGCACAAAATCTGTCAATTCTCCACACCCCCTGCATTGCGAAGGCTCTTATTAAGACCACAAAATGGCAGAATGCAGATGGTGGCCGTGAAAATTTCTCTTCCTAGGTACCACACATAATATATTAGATGCCTTCACCTGAAGAAATTACATGATGTATAGAAGCAATTTTAGAAAATAGCATGTACACTTGACTACATTCATAACTATTTTATACTCTGCTTTAGAGTCCTGGTTATTATGGCATCTTACGAGTGACTGTAATTTTTGTAAACTATAGAAGAGTGGTCCATTCTGGAACACCTACTGTACTGCCAACTTATTCTTGGGCATATAATCCAGAGGTTATTTCCAAGATTTAGAGACCTTTACCCCTTAAATCATAGAGTAATTAGATTAGAAATCTCTTGAATTAATTTCTAATTAGAAATTAATTAGAAATTATTATATATAGAAATATATAATCAAGATATATAATTTCTTGATTATATATCATATAAATATCACCATTTTTCAGAAACTCACTTTTTTTTTCAGAAATATCACTTTTATCAGAAACTGAGCTATACTCTAGATACCAATATCTACCCAGTATAGAAAATTTCTCACAATCCCGTGGTGAATCATTCTTTGTTAGAAATGACAAATGACACTGAAGTAAATGCTAGAAATTTAATGTATTCTGTATTCCCAAGTTTCTGCTCACTGATCTATCATCCACTTAATTACCACCATTTGTACCTTGAAATAAATTGCTGTACAGTTTAATACAACTCTAAGGATGAACAAAATTACAAAAAAAACTGTATTCTAAATAATTGGGAGGTAAAAAAAAGTTCTGTATGTGTTTATATATTCACGTAATCAATAATATGAGAGAACTAAAAATATTTTTAAATACCAAGAAAGTGTAAGCTTTTCCCAAGATTATTTCAAAAGTGTGTATACTTCATTCTCCTGGCCTTGTTTCCCTTCTTACTTATTTCATCCATTACACTAAGAACTTCAGCATTTTAAAAAAACTTCCTGCCCTTATGCTAATTACATTGATAATGTGATCTATGATAACATAATGAAAATGTAAATTGGAGTGATCCAGACTCTCAATCCATTTTGAAGTTCCTGAGACAGTTGCATTGTTATAAACCAATAAACATACAAGAATAATACAACTCATTTGTCTAATTAATCTTAAGCCCTGAGAGCCAGCACCAGTGCCTGGCTGGTTATATACTAATGTGTGTGTGTGCAGAATGTACACATGATTTTCAACTTTAAATATAATAAAATGCTAAAAACATCACATGGAATATGTTTCTGCTTAATAAGGTTTAACTCTACCATGTTATACATTTCGGGGGTGATAGGTGTCACAAAAATTTAATAATCTAATTCAAAAGAGGTCATATATTCTGTATTTGTCTTTATTTATTTATTTATTTATTTCGAGATGGAGTCTCACTCTGTCACCCAGGCTGAAGTGCAGTGGCACGATCTCGGCTCACTGCAATCTTCACCTCCCAGGTTCAAACTATTCTCCTGCCTCAGCCTCCCGGGTATCTGGGATTACAGGTGTGCACCACCACACCTGGCTAATTTTGTATTTTTAGTAGGGACAGGGTGTCCGCATGTTGGCCAGGCTGGTCTCAAACTCCTGACCTCAGGTGATCCACCGACCCCAGCCTCCCAAAGTGTTGGGATTACAGGCATGAGCCACCACTCCCAGCCTATTCCATATTTCTTCTAATTGGGAGTATTAAGACTCTTTAAAGTTTAGTTGCATAGGATTCTTGCACAAATTTTATAAAATAGGGCACATGGAGGCCTAGAGGAGTTCTTTAGTTTGTTCAGTAGCACATAAAAAGGAGGAGCTGGACTAAATGGAGAAGTCTTATTTGTGGTTTGCTTGCCTCCTCTTTATGGTATATGCACACTTTTCTTCCCCCTTCTTAACATTGTTTTATTCCCTTGTCCTCTTTTCACTTGTAACACAACATAGTGAGGGAAGTTTCTATCGGGGCATTTTTCTAGTTGACCAGTTTACGGGTTTGTCAAGACTAATTCTTTTTGCCTTTAAGGTTAGGCCAAAGATGTCGTAGAATGATCCACCATCTGCTACTGTGGATTTCTTTCCATTTAAATGGGTAGGCATGAATGGTTAATCTAGTAAGTCTGCCTGTGTGAAGGTAATTTCCTGAGGGGAAAAAATCAAAAATGCTTACTTTTTTTGTTTGTTTTTTGTTTTTTGCAGCTTTCACTTTATATTGAGAACTATCATTCTTGGTTCAATGATGATCAAAACAAAGGTGTCAAATTTAACATCCAAACAATAGCAACATAAAGATTACAACAGTAAATAATATAATAAGCTATAAATAACTTGTTTTCTCATATTTTAGTGCAAGGTAATTTTAACATAATTTTACTTAAGAGGAGGATCTTTAAAAGGAACTTTACTTATATTTATGTATGTATTAATTATTTTAATTTAGTACTAATACAAGGATATACATGGTTTTCTAGAATTTGACTTCCACGAAGAGATTGCTCTGAAGATGTAAATATTTCTAAAGCTCCTTGGAAGTCAGAAAGTCTTGGTGGTATTCCTAGATGAAAAATGAGATAATTGTCATGAATCAGGAAAATCTGAAGTGTACATAAATATTCATGACTTGCCCGGGGTATTCAGTGTTGTTCTCCTCAAGAATTATGTTAATTGGGTCAAAGTCTTGTTTTCATGTAATTTTTATTTTCTCTGGAGTACCTTGCAGAGTTCTAGGCGCTTGGTGAATTTTAGTAAATATTTGTTAAATAAATATGTGATATTTAGTACCATGACAGTCAGCAGTTCATTTCAAATGTTTAATTATTTCTTTGTAACCAAACACCTGTATCTTAGAGTTTTAAAACTATTATCATTTTATTCTTTCTCATGAGACTGAGTCTTTGGAAGGTTCTGCAGATCTAGGTCATATTTGGCTGATGCTGGAGATGAGTCAGTGGGAACTGGCTGGTCTGAGACGGCCTTAGCTGAGATGCACCAGCTCTGCCCATTATAGTCTCTAATCCTACAGCTGGCCAGTCCAAGGCAAATGGGCAGCATTCCAAGAGAGTGGCAGCATGCCAGCTTTCTGGAGGGCGAGGCTCAGAATGCCACACCATGACTGCCCTGCATTCTATTGTCCAAATCAAGTCACAAGGCCAGCTCGGATTCAGGGGATAGAGAAAGCAAGTCCACCTCTAAATGGGAAGAGCTGCAATGACACGTACAAACAGCATGCATAACAGGGAGCTGTGGTCAGTAGGGAGAGGTTTTGCAATCAACATTTGAGACATTCAAGCAAAAACTAAATAGAAAGAAGTCAGGATATTCTCAAGGCTCAGAAACACAACATGATGAATTTATCAGTAGTTTTTTTTTTTTTTTTTTAAATCCTGTGAGCAACTGACAATGACAGAAAAAATAAATCCATAATTTTTGTCAGCAGAATTAGCTTCATTCGAATGACTTATGCCATTCGTCAAAACAGAACAATCAGTCAAGGTCTCACTAACTACGTAGCATTGGATTTGTCAAAGCCCTAATTTTCACAAACTGGGCATTGCTACATTGCTACGAATAGCACATGGCTTCTCCTGGGAGAGACTTTTTGGCTTCTCTGCCTTTTTTTTTTTGGTGTTGGTTTTTCCTCGAGCTTTCTGCAATCCTTCCTATGTAAATGTATATCAGTTGCCACAAAAATCCATTTATACTACCAAGAATCATTGACTTAGTAACTCTGATGATGTTAATTTTTCTGTGAAGTGATGCACTAAACAACAAAAGCTTTTTATAAATAAATTCTGGAGCATATACTAGCTTTTAAAAATGGCATATTTAAATTCTTCAGCCTTCTAAAGCTTTTGGCTTGTGGAGACAGGAGAAAGAGCTTAAACATTAACTATTTTATCAACATTTGTGTACAACTTTAAATAAAAGATAAATATTTTATTATTAGCATTAATCATTTAATTAAAAATCTGATTTTCTTCTTCACTAGAGTCAATATTTTTGTCATTATATAAATATGCATACAGCAGATATCAATCTGAATGGAATCAGTATGAGAATAAAGGAGGCTATAATCAAAGATGCAGATCTGATGTTGCATCTTGTAGGGCATCTAGAATTGAGTATGAAACTTTACATGAGGGATGCAAGAGTCTAGGTTATCTGGTGCTCTACTATAGTTACAGGTTGAACAGCCTAGAAGATTGGGATCTTATTCCTTTTCCCCAGACTCCCACTTTCTGCTATATTTCTGGGATGGAGCATCCATATCTTTTCCTCCAAGAACTCACTTTTTGACCTACAGTGGCCCAGAATTGATTGTTAAAATCAATGCTAGTGACATATCTATCTCTTCTTTCTTCTTCTTCTTTTGATTAGTAATTACTTAATTTGCTCTCTCAGGGATAGCACTGTAAGCTTTGCACCCTAAGCTTATTTAAGTGTATCAGAAGGAATAGTGAAAGATATGAGAATCAGAACCTAAGCAGATTAAAGTACAGTTAATCTATAGGAAGTCAAATCCATACCAAGATAAGATTACTGAATTTTACACACACCCTGCAGCTAAAGAAGAGCCTGTATTTTGGAAATGTTGTTGCTTTTACACTTTAAAAATTTGTTGTGAAAATTTTTAAATATACCACTTAGAAAATCAGTTATTAAGGATCATCAATTGCTAAAAAAGTTAATCATAAGCACTAGTAGTGTCTTGAGAGAAAATGAAGTAAATTATTAAAAATCAAAGTACACATGTAATTTAGAGAACGCTTAGAGAGGCAAAATAAGAAGGTTCAAGTTTAGTTCATTGTAGAAGAGACCTAATTACAAACCTACCATTTGTAAGCAAAATATGTATATTGGTGCCCTTTTTCAGGAAAAAAAAAAAAAAAAAATCCCTTCTGAAATTCCTTTTGTAATAATGAAGACTCCCCCTGCAGGGCTGCAATTGACCTAACCCTTCCAGATAAGAAAATTTCACAATAAGTCAAACCTTATAATACAGTTGTGACATCTGAATCCCTCCGTTTATAATGGTCCTCTTTATCATTAGTGAAAAACAAAAACACTAGTAGAAACAGATTAGAAAATACTAGTTTAAATATAAAAGTTCCAGTTAAATGCCTTGTGATTGTTTTAATTTCTAACCAAAAATAACTCAAAACCCTAATGTAACTGTAGAGTAACAGTTGAATTTTATTTTCTTTTTACTACCATACTAGTGGTTAATAATTAAAGAATGTTAACCCTCTCCATAGTAGAAATGATGTCTCTGTGTTATAAATCTGTATATCCCCATTATTTCGTATTATCCTGACATTTAGTAGGCATCTCACAACTGTGTTTGTTGAGCGAATCAATTAACCAATGGCTGAGTAAAAATAAATAAAGCTAAAGACTGAGAGTGATTAGACTGTTTGTTAGCCCAAAAAGGAAAGATTTATAAACAGAGAAATCTTAGTGTAGTCATAACTATTAGAAATGAGAAGGAAATATTTTGTGGTTGTTGTTGCTGCAGATGCTATTGTTTATTCTCCAAGACTTTAATCAGCATTTCGTAAAGTTGAAAGCAAAAATGTGGTTTATTGGAATATTTGGGCCTAGATAAATATTGGATAAAGTATCTTAAGCCTTCCCATTTCCCTCAGTACTAATTAAGCCAGCAACATCTACAACCACCTCCAAAAGCAAATAATTTACCTATCATAAACTCAGTATCTGACATATTCTTCCATTGGTTTTGCTTACAGCTTTGTTGAATTCATTGACAAAGGAACCTCTTGTTTTATGAAAAGAAATGTATTATCTTAAAACAACTTGAAAATGCAGACTTAGTGAAAATACTGCATTATTTTATTTTCTTATATAAGTGTCAGATTTCTCTTGTGTGATGTGGAGATTTGATTTACATTTCTTAAGTCAGGGCTTAATGCTCTTATCTGGTAAATAGCCGACAAAGTTTAAGTCTTTATATATCCTTTGTACACAAAATAATTTTAAAATATTCAAACCCCTCTTTCCCCAAATCTTGTGTTCTTAATCATCAGCTAAATGTTCTAAATAAATAAATGCAAACCTGATGTGAAAGAAAGAGGGAGATTTTGATCTCAGTTATTCATATAATTCAGTTCCTGGATGTTTAAGCTGATTGAAATCACCAGATTCTTGTGTAAACCTCTGCTTCTGTTTACCTGTATAAACACAGAATGTATTACGTTGGTGTAGTTTTATGGGGAAAAATTGCTAGAGCTTTGGAGAATAACTCAAGCGTTTTATCTATGGTTGCACTAAACCTAAACTTGGACTGAATATCTTCCTATTTATGTATTTTGCTAAGAAAACAAAACTAGCAGGTCTGAGCCATCTCAAGAGAAACTTTGTGTTTTTCTTACATGAAGAGCATGTACTTAGATTGGATGTTTTGTCTTATAATATTCAATATTTCCTTATTTTAGGAGAGGAAACTAAGACTTAACAATGATTTAAAGCAAGAAATACTTTAGGTGTAAAAATTTCAAGCATGCAAGCGGTTCATTTTGCAAAAGCCTTCCAATTTTTCAGATAATCAGTGCCTTTTTTGCCTGTTTGTATAGTTTTCTTAAGGTGATTCTTATGAAAGCAAAATTAATTAGCTGGGACTACAGGGATGCACCCCCATGCCCAGCTAATTTTTGTGTTTTTAGTACAGACAGGGTTTCATTCACCATGTTGGTCAGGCTGATCTCGAACTCTTGACCTCAAGTGATCAACCCATCTTGGGCTGGCATTACAGGCATGAGCCACCACACTGGCTTGGAAATTTTCTTAAGACTACCTGCAACCTGCCCATTAGTATCTGTGGTATTTCTGTATGTCATTCTGCCTTTTCAGAAGTCAGGAGGTCGGAGGAGAAGAATCAGGAAATTTATTAGAAAATATTCAAGTTTGTGTTATTTGAAGGCTACAAATACAATCTCCTGGTCTGTCCACTGTTGGTCACTGGAGAAGAGATCAAGAGAGAGGATGGCAAATGTAGCACTATTTCCCATAGTGTCACTGAGAATGTATTAAGTTTCCTAATTGCGAGTAATGACATGAGGCATTTTGCCTGTAATATGCATGTTATAATTAAACCAAATCCTTACTATTATGTTTTCATCAGATAGAGTCCCAGCAGGAAACAGAGAGCCCATTCAAACTTGGCAAATTAAAGATAACTAAATAATGGGATTATTGTTGTAGATGTAGTCAGAGTTTAGGTGAGCCAGCAGGGAGTAGTATAGGGCTTCAAGCCTGCAACAGTAGGGAGACTTCACCAAACCTATAATTGAAGGTTGTGATTTGTTACAGTGTCCAGAAAGAGTAGCTGTCTGGCCAGGTCTACCTCATAGGAATTGGGGCTTTCTACAGAGGGATCCTGTTGCTCCAGGGTGATTCAATATTTGTCTCAGTCCATTTAAGCTTCTAAAACAAAACAGCATAAACTGGATGGTTATACATCACAAAATGTATTTCTCAGAGTTCTGGAGCCTGAGAAGTCCAAGATCAAGGAGCTGGAAAAGTCATTGTCTCATGAGGGTCAACTTTCTGGTACATAGACAGTGCCTTCTTGCTGGACCCTCACATGGTGGAAGAGGGCGAGAGGTGTCTCTTAGGCTTCTAAGGCGCTAATCCCATTCTTGAGGGCTCTACCATCATAATCTTATTACATTCCAAAAGCCCTACCTTCTAACATGATTACACTGGGTGTTAGGATTTCAACATATAAATTTGTAGTTATACAAATATTGAGACCATAGTCGTAGTGAAGTAGTACCAACACCTCTTTTTCTTTTTAATCCCTGGATATCCTCCTAGGGTCACCTATTTGCCAAACCCAACAGCAAAACAGGAAATAAATCAACCCACTGCCGCAATTTATACAGTTTACGTTTCTGAATGCATAGAGCACGTGAGAGAGAGAGTAGATAATGAATATAAAAGGGTAAGTCAATGGCATCCATTACAGTTTCCAAGGCCTTCTGTGATCTGAACCATTCTTTGTTTCCACCATTTCTATGCCTGCCATTTTCTTAATGACTTACTTAATGACTTACTTTCCTTGGACCACCACAGCCTTCTTTCTCTTCCTGCCAATGAAACAAATGTATACCCTAGGGCCTTTCCATTATGTTTCATCAATCAGGAAAGGTCTTATTTAGATCCTAGATTCCTAACCATTTAAGAACATTACAATTGTCACCTACTCTTTGAGGCATTCCAGAACCACCCAATTAAAAACGTCTTCCTCACTGAATTCACTTTTAACAAACTATCATTTTTATTTATCTCATAACAGATGCCACACCATATAATCTATCTTGGTCATTTATTTGTTGTTTTATCCACTTACGAGAATTTAGGTTTCTAGTCTAAGCACATTGTTTTTCTTGTTCATCACTGTATATTCGGTTTTTCAGATAGTCCCTGATCCATATGTTATTTAGCTTATATACCCAGCTTACTTTCTTTCATAGCTAGGAAACCTGTGGCACGTGTATCCAAACTAGTAAATGGTATGACACGAAAGTATAAGCTCAATTATTCTTAACTCCTTTAAGAATCACCACTAAATTACACTACTTCCTAAAATTGTAATTTGAAAGAGAGTATAGTTTTGCTTGGAAACTAAACTCATTAAAAACAAGTATGTAGTTTACAGATACAAACATTTCTAAGTTAATATTAGTTGTAGAGTGGACAATTCAAAATATTAAGTATATATGAGTAAGTCTATATAATTGTAGTTTTAGAATATAGCTTTAGATTTTTGATATTTTCCAATCTACTATATTACATTTAAAGAGCACCTTTTGCTTCACATTGTTATTTACAGAGTTTGGGCAAAAATAGAAATGGCTTGTTGATAAAATGCGTCACATTTTGTTTAAAATACCTACTTTCAGCCCTTATCGAACAGAAACTACAGGTTGTTATCTCCTCTTTGTTTTATACTTCAGTTAAGTCTCATTCCTCTTCTTTTTACTCTCTGCCTTTGGAATCATATCCAGTTGAAATATGGAGAATAATGTCACCCTTGGTCAAAATATAGATGTATTTTTTTTCATTCATATAGTCGTTTCCACTATTCTTCCCTAGCTTATGTTGCACATAATAAAAGCAAAAGGTAATAAAGATGTTATGAGAGGTGAAATGGGTGGCAGTAGAAATAGGATGGAAAAGCAAAATTGCAAAGTATTTTTAAGCAGTTATAATGACATTCTTTCCACAATTTATTTTCTTGTATAAATCTTCTGGAAGTAACCCTTATGCTGTATATCCTCTTATTCCTTGCTGTACACAATTCTCTCTCACATTCCCTGCTCCCCTTGTTTTACAAAAAACAAAACAAAACAAAAAAACTATACAGAGTGGAAGATAAGCCACATTTTAATTATTTATTAATCTGTCAAAATTTCTCAGATTTTATTCATTCTATTTTTTTAATAGTTTTTGTCTTGGTTGGCATTGGAAATGAGACATTGTTTTCTTTATAATTGTTTCATTCTATTTGTTTGTTTTTGCTTCTCAAGCTTCCAACTCTAGTTTATTTACCAGCCTTGTATGCCTTTACCTTGCTAAGATAAATGCCAGGGTAGCCAGATATTTCCACACTTATGGATAGAGATGAGGACTCCAACAGTCTGTCCCAACTCATTTAGTTGAAAGATACAAATAATTTCTTAGAGAACTCTCTTCTGTCATCCAGTAACTGCTCATACTTTGGTAGTTACATTACAATCTTAAACTAGATTCAAGATTCCTCTAAATTTTTTTTTTTTTTGGTTATTAAAAAATGTATAGTTGAAATAATATTATATGAAGCTTAGTTCTGCTGAATACACAATTCTTGGCTGGCAAATATTTTGTTTGAGGAGGCTAAAGACAGAACGCCAATCCCTTCCTGTTTCTAGTGTTTCTGCTGAGAAATCTGCTGTTAATCTGATAGATTTTCCTTTGTAGGTTACCTGATGCTTTTGCTGTTTTTATTGATTGGTTTTTGGTCTTGACAGTTAGTCATATTTTCTTCCTTCCTGGTACGTCTACTAATTTTTATAACATACTAGATATTGTATATAGTCTGTTTCCATAGGTTTTGGTCTAGTTTGCATCTTCTGAAGAGGATTTATTCATTTGATTGTGCAAATACATTACCAGCTGATCATACTGAGGTTTCGTAGGCTTGGTTCTATACTATGTTCTAACAAAACTATTCTGTTTTACTCTTAGGATGAATTCCTCTGCTACCGGACACATTATTTAAACTTAAGATGTAGCAATTCTTAGGTGTGAATGGGAAGGCTTAGCTATTTATGGAGTCTGCTTCAGTTGGCATGGCACATACTGCAAACTATCTCTTCTCTGTATTGACCGGCAGTTTAAATATTTGTTCACCACTTTAGGCTTTTCTTCTTTGACTTTTCGCTGAGCTCCTTAATGCCCTTTACACGAGCCTCACTTCAGCATATAATCAGTATTTCAATAAAGTTTATATACAGATTTACTCTCCCCCTCTCTGCATGACCTCCTTTAATGGGTTTCCCTTCCCAATTTCTAGCTGCTTTTGAAAATCTGAAATCTGCCCTGGAAAGTGTGAAGCCAATAAAATCATATCTTTAGGCTTTAGTACTGGATGAATCTTGCATTGTAAATTATTGAGTTCCTTCAGAAAAACCCATATAAATGAATGTCACCTAGGCATAGTTCTCATCCTCATCTTTTAAAGTGTCCTCAACTCACTCTTTCTTGCCCTTTCTTTCTTTCTTTCTTTCTTTCTTTCTTTCTTTCTTTCTTTCTTTCTTTCTTTCTTTCTTTCTTTCTTTCTTTCTCTTTCTTTCTTTCTTTCCCTCTCTCTCTCACTTTATATAGGTGTGTGTGTGTATATATGCACCCACACACCATATGAAAGAATAATGTGATACACACACAATGTAAGGGGGAAGACCCCTGCTTACTCAATTTTCCACTTGATGTATTAAATTAATGAATGGAAACAGAGTCAGAGGTGAAAACTAATGAGTGAATAATACAGATGTAGTACCATCAGAGTAGGAAAAACAAGGCAATTCAACTAAATAGGTAAAACCACTTTTTTAGTATTCAATATACTCTGCACTCTGCTATCCAGCAGTAATTTTCACAATTGAAAAGGCAAAACCTATCTCCCTCTCCCGATGGTTCTCCAGTCCCTTTTAGCATTATATTTCCCGTTCATCACTTTTGTTTCTGAGCTTCTAAGAGTTTTTGAAGCCTATATCCCCAAGGATAAATTGCTAAAAAACGTCAAAGATAGATATAGCTTTGTTGTTCTAATAATATATACAATGATATTTGGATTTGTATGTATTTTCTGTCCATTTATTTAACCCATTATACTGAGTAGTTATTATGTATCATGCACTTTTCTTAGGTTTCAAGAGTGTTGGTGAATGAAATCATGATACATACAAGTACAAATTAGCATTTACACCATCTACAATTCTTACTGGTACAATGTTTTGTGTCAGTTTGATATCCCTCTGGACCCAGGAGTCACTGTAGAATCCAGAATATGCACAAGACTGAGGTATTACTGCCTTGTTGACTATATTAAAATTTATGTTGTCAAGGACAGGTAGGCAAATTCGATTTTCTGACTTTCAGAATGTGTTGTGTCCTCTTCCATTAACCTTCTTCTTTTAACATGAAGATAATTTAATAAGTAACAAAGAGTATCAGTAACACAACATGTTCTAACTTAGTATGCCTTCGGTCCCCATCAAGTGCCTTTTTCCCCTAGGTTCTCTAGGTTTTAATTTGCCCAGAAGGCCTGTAATCTGAGGCAGAAATTATTATTTTCTGGAGATTTTATATATATATGGCTACTTATATTTTAATTATATATATGGCTTTTTCTACAGTTTTCCCTTTTCCTCTGTTACTTGTCTCAAATATTATTTATAGTATTATCTCTCAGTCAACTTCTTGCCACATTAATTATTTTTTCAAGATATTTAACACCAGTTTTCTACTATGTCATGACAACTGACCCCTGTGCTCTTCCAGTTATAATAACAATAGTAGCAGGGCAAGTGGAAGCATGGGTTTAAATGTGTATTTATTACATACCATACATAAGACTTAGAATTTCTCATACATTCTCGTCTACCCACATTCTTATTTAGAGATCCTATGAAGTAGGTGTCATGATTATCCTCATTTTTTACAGGAAGAATCTGAGAATATAATAGTCTCACACTTGTCTTCAATCTCAAAGAGATTTGTCTGACTCAGAGACTTTGTTCCTACTTGAGGTGTTTGGTTTTCTGTGTTGTATTTACAACTAATCCCCTGGACCTATTCCCAAAGTTGTTAGAAATGAGAGATTACCGAGAACTGCTCTTTGTATTCAGTATCATCCAAGAATATTTCTAGAAAAAGTAAGCTTGAACAAATGGAGATAAGAATTCTCACAGAATGACTCCAGACTCCTAAGGGGTGGTAGTGGAAAGAGACTGATAACATGCCACGAGAAGTAAAAGTATCTAAGCAGGAATGCCTGCTAAAGTAGTTCGGGTATTCATTTGGAACCAATGATCTTGCTTAGTTCCTTATACACTTTTTTGAGAAGAAAATGGAACTGAATTGATTCTTGTTTGAACTCTCATATTTCCAACCTGCTGAGTAAAATTATGATTGAGGTGTGCATTTTATCTAGTAATCTTTGGTCAGAAAATTCTGTTATTGAGGATATCGATTTAATGACAGGATCTTAAAATTCTCTCAAGTCTTACCCAAACTATCAACATTCTATTATAGTTATGAAATATAAATTTTTCAATGACCAGGAATCATGATATTATGTTTATGAGAAAAATGAATTATTCAATGAATTGGGCATTTTAGCTATATTTATACCAGTTGTCTTTCAACTGTACATTATGTTCATTATAGTTAATGTTATAATTATAGTAAATAGAGGGAGTGCTGTAATTTTTTTTCAGTTCCTTCATCTGTTGACAAACAGCAGCTTTAATGCATGTTTACAACAACCTTACAGAAACACTGCTTTATTTTCAGTTTAATAAGATAAAACCAGTGGAAAGCATTATTTTTAGAAACGTTTGATATAGTATTTCCCCACCTGAACTGAGAGAAAAAATCAATGTACATTTTTCATTTTATGAGCTCTATGATGCAAAGTCTCAAGGTGTAATTCACAATTCTTCATAAGATTTTCTGACTACATTCTGTTTTTTTCTCTTCTAGTCCTTTTGTCTCAATCTCACAGTTTTTGGCAGGTTTGCAAGTCATTTTAGCCTCTGTCAGCCAAGATGGAATACTCTATTGGTGCAGTGACATAAATATCTTACTTTTCAGTAATACCAACATGGCTCCCTATATGACGTTCTTTAAACTTAATTTGGTAAGATTCTTTTTAAATGTTACGTGCTCTTTACTTAATAAAACTCATATTTAGATGCTACAAACATTGTGCTTTCTTGCTTGAGATTTTTAATGGGTTTATCTTAAGATTGTATTGGGATATGTGAGCACCCGGTTGAAAATACTCAGTCTTTACTACTGATGGACAAGTCCTGATTGCAATACTTGCAAATTTCCTTAAGGAATGCTGTAATAGCCTGCCTCCCAACCCCCACGTAAGTGGCAGCCAGCAAAAGTCAGCTTTACAAATCCCCTTCCAATTTTCCAAACCCCTTTAAAATTTGGTTTTGCCAGGAGACATGTGCCTCAATTTTTGAGTAGTCTTTTTAGACTTTCTTACTGGCTAGTATGTAGAAATATCTTAGCTTCTAACTCTAGAAAAGCCAAAGGCCAGAAATACATTTTTATGCAGATAATATCTACTTAAAAGTTACAAATTCTGGAAAGAAAACTCTAAATGTCAAAATTAATAAACTCTATCAACCCAGGAAAACAAATCATTTAGAAATTTTGAGAAATAAACTGTATTTTAAAAAAAAATCAGATTAAACACATTCCAAAACAAACACATTCCAAGTCTCAGAACTTCTGACTTGGGTGTAATCAAGTGAGTAGACCTTACTGGATGAACAGGAAGATAAACCTTTAAAGACTTTAATGCTAAGGTCTACTTGAAAGTATCATTTGTATTTGCTTCAAAATAATAATTAATTCATGCCAACTAAGCCACTGTTTAAAATAATGATTAAAATAATACCTTGTAATTAATTGATGTTAACCTTATCTTCATAGCAAGAGAAGGATCAGCTGGGCATGGTGGCACACACCTGTAGTCCTAGCTACTGTGGAAGCTGAGGCAGGAGGACCGCTTGAACCCAGAAGTTTAAGGCTGTGAGAGCTGTGATTAAGTAACATTCCTAAAGACACATACCAGGAAGGGTCAGAACTGAGTTAAAATTTGACCAAAATCTATATCACCTATGTCTGGGTCTACGTTCTAAACCACTTTCTGTTAATTGAACAGTAGATGTTTTTCTTTGTGATGGATGTTATACTTCAATATGCCTCAAAAGTTTTTGACATATTAATTAAAAAATACATCATTTATCAATATAATTAGATTTTCAAATCTAATAAAGTTAGGTACAAATACTTGAAGAAATGATTCCGGCAACAAGAAAAACTAAATGTCTATTCTATAGTGCTTTTATGGTAGAGCGCTCACTATTCTGATATACTGTATTTGCTTTGAAAATTAAACTTTAACAAAAATTATCAATAATGATGAAATATTTATTATATGGATAGTATTTAATGTTATACAAAAGAACAAGTTAATTCTGTTTAGAAATTAAAAACTAGAAGAAAATCAAAAGATTATTTTGTAATTCCACTTTGCTTAACCTGATAAACTACCTACAACCTTAGGCAGTTTCTTGTGTATTATGTTAATAATACACAGGTGACCTTTTCTCTACCTTTGTTTATTAATTTCAGCATGTATGAAATAAAATAATCTGACATAAAATTCTCTTTGAGACTTATCTTACATAAACCTGGAGACTGAAATTCTTAAAGGATTTAAGGGAACATATACAATGCCACAGCAAGTAGAATCAGAGCTGGTTGTAATAATATACATTGGCTACAAACCTCATTCTTTACTGTATCTTTCCAGAGAACAATATGAAACTCCCATTTGCCACTTTGATAGTTTCTTGTACCCAGTAAACTTTTGGATCACAAATAGTCTAGACTTTTAGCTTTGGGTAAGCATTGATCCTTCTATGATTAAACATACAAGTTTAGATCTGGAACATAGTTTGGAGCTGTTCTCAGAATTTTATTCCATTTACTCAGTAAACAGAGAGAAAGGAAGAATGACAGTCAAGTAGGTGTATTATGGAAAAGGTATTTTCAGCAATAAATTACACACCTACAGAAATGTACAGCAACGTTTTGATTTCAGACTACCAATGATTTTAGTTAAGCTATTTTATAAACCATATTTTTGTTTTAATTTCCTCCAACCATTTTTTAATACCTAAATGAGTACACAAGCAATACCTGGAGAAAACACCAGCTGGTAACACGTAAACCTTCTACTTGGAGAAACTCGTTTGCAGACATTTAACAACACAGAAACCTGGACCTAAACTTCGAGGAACTGTAGGAGTCAAAGGTTACTTTATAGGGCTCCACAGTTCATTCCACCTCTCACAAGAATTGAGACTCAGTACATTAGAAACATTTTTTGTTAGGTAATTGGGTGTCAGGAAGCAAAGTTAAAGGTCAAGCATCTGGGGCTTCTGATTTTAGTCTGGGCTTGGCCACTATTGAATATGTGACCATAAGTTCAGGATGGGGCAGGGATGGTATCTCCCTCCCTCATTCCTCTATCTTCCAGGCTGGCCCGGTGTCTTCCTAGACACTTAATAAAAGAATGAATCGCATTCTCATTCTTCATGAGAAGATTTTAAAAAATAATAATAACAATCACCGTTTGCTAGCATATTTTCCAGGGAAGAAAACCTATTTAATTGATTTAATCAGGACCACTTTCTTCTGAAGGTCAGAGTGTCCATTAAATTCTGTATGAGAAGAGGCATTTCATGTGGGGGGGTCAAGTGTGAGTTTATTCAGGTTTCTGGTCAGCATTAAAAAGGAGGTTGTGAGAGGGATTGTAAGAAGATGATTGCTTCTTCTGACGCCTTAGAAGGAGAGTTCAAAAGGAAATTGACTTTGATTCTCGTGATTTCTTGAGGAAAGAGTGGAGGCCTATTTCCTCCTCTGGTGTGGTGAAATGAGGTTGCAGAGGTCAAATACAATGATTTATGGACATGGTCTTAGAAGCAGGTCGGTTGAATTGAAAAAAATAATTAAAAGTACTCGATTTCATGGTCTTTCCTGATAAACTACAGAAAGAAGTGTTACGGATGCAACACAGTGCTTTTTGATGGAGTGCTGCTGGGACAAATTGTTCACAGCAGACTATTGTGGCAGTAGGAAAGGTGTTTGAGAAATTGCCAGAATTCTTTTGCTGTTTGTTTGTTTTTGTTTCTGAGGCCATTTCTTTGGGATGAGATAATTTATATGAGAATGTTTTCCTTACTAGGTATAGTAAATTAGGTAATGATATTTTGTTAACAAGTATGAATGTTAAATATATTTCTTCAATTTATGTTGTTTTTGTGGTAGAATTTAAAGATAAATTATTATTATTTTTATTTGTATAGATTTAAGGGGTACAAGTGCAGTTTTGTTACATGGATATGCTGCATAATAGTGAAATCTGGGCTGATGACGAATTCAAACATTACTTAAAAAAATAAAAGCAATGAATAGTCTAATTAGAAATGCTTTGCAAATAATCTAGACATATTTTGCTAACTTATAAATTCACAGCTCTGTGAGCATCATATCGTCTTCTTTGATGGCTTGGAGTCCTATGAAGGGCTGATAAACAGATTGGTCTCCATTGATTTGAAAGATAATAATATACATAGCTAAATATATTCTACAGGAATGGCATTGGTGATTTCTACTACAAAAACTACATAAATTGAAGAAATATACTTCACATTAATACTTGGTAACAAAATATCATTACATAATTTGCTGTACCTGTAAGAATACCTAATTCTTCAACACAACTCTGGCTGTGTTGAGGAATTTGGTGGCTTATACACTGGAGGAAGTTCTGCAGGTTGGTTCTCTACGCGGGTCCAGCTGAAATTAAACTGTAGGCCCTTGCTGCTCTAAGTGAGATCTGCAAAACCTATTAGAAAAGCAGTATCTCAGGCCTGTTCTCAGATCCACTGAATTGGAATCATCATTTTAATAATGGCCCCAGGTAGAATAAATGGATGAAAGTTAAAGTTTGAAAGCAGTCTTCTAGGCTTTTAGAATATAAAATGAAGCATGCACTGCATGTAAACAATCCAACTCACAGGAAATACTATTTTTCACTATTGTAGGATTGAACACAAAGAAGCAATATCTATCTCTTTGAGTTTCCCTGTTCAAATTTCTAAATCTATATTATGTAAATATAATATTGTCAAACATATATTTAACATAATATCATATAATATTTTATATTAGAAGTGTGTCAGAGAACATTAGAAAGTATAGACCAAAGTTTTTATTTTACAGATGAATAACTGGAGGTGTGGAGAGGTAAAATGACATACCCAAGCCTCCACAGGTAGTCAGTGGCAGAATTCTAACAACTAGGCTGGTCTCTGGAACCCAGTCTGGGGCTCAGATAATAGAGATGTTGTCTTCTCTCTGCAAATTCACTAAACACATTAACCCAATCATTTTATTTTGACTTCAAAGAAGGTATGACTGTTATTAATATGTAAAAAAGTCTGTGCATAAATATGTATACACGAAATATACAAGTGTTTAATGATAGCTCTATAAAAGAAAAGGATTAAGGGCTATTTCAGTTTTCAGGAAAAGCAAATGTACATAGGAAATTATATGCATTAATTATATAATAAGGGATCAGCTGTGACTGATATTTTAAGGTTGTGTGTGATATGTGGTGAGGGACGTGACTCCCTGTAAGTGTGCGTGTTTTCGGTAAAAAAATTTAATTCTTATCTTTCATTGTAGGGAATCAAAAGAAGTAGCTAATTTGAAAACAACAAGAAAGAAATGGAAGCATAAACATGAATTTTTTAGAAATAAAAAGGGAGATTTTAAAGAATATAGCTAGAGGACTTGAGTTCTGTGGACTCTGGGAAGCAGGAATGACAAGTGGAAAAAAAGCAATCAATGGACTGTTTGGTTTTTAAAAACTCTAAATTCCTAGAGGATACCAAAAGGCTATTAATTACATTTAAATTCATTTTTATACTACTTTGACAAAAATTAAACTTACAAAAGGAGAGAATGAAAAAAATACATCACTGGTTTACCTTATGGTTCAGAAAAAACTCAATTCAAACCCTGCAGATCAGTTAACTTTTAAAAATATTGCTTTGCATTTAACTGGCAGCTTCAGTTAGGTTTCAAAAATCTGCCTAAAGGTAGAACCTAAACTCACGTTCATTCACAACTTTACAAAGGTCAGGTTAATAAAACAATGCTTTTGGAAGATTTCCATGTTGCTATAATAGAAAATATTTCTCTAAAAAGAAAACCAGAAAATATTATTAATATTTTCCTTTTTTTTTTTTTTTGAATATCAGTAGGGGGCACTAAGATTCCACTGGAAATGAAAATACAGCCCTGTAGCAGTCATAAATTATTTGTTCTCTAGTTTTAAAGGAAAAATATCATAAACTCTATTTTTTTTAACTTTAGTATAGCTGGTAGAAATGCTTTTCTTTTTAACCCTCAAAGGGTAGATGGAGTTGACTGTTTTCTTTAACTGAGATTTTTTTTTTCCCGAGTCTATATTGCAGTCTGATTTGCTTCTTAGTCAGCATTTAACTGCAATGCTATCTTTATCACTCTGTCAAAAATAGAGTAATTAGGATTTTTCTCACAGATAAGTGGTTACTTAATAAATGACATTCTGCATAAAGTTCCTTTAAACAGAAGCAAAAGTATGTTTACTACAAGTTGGAGCCAAGCTGGAAGTGCCAGGGAAAATAGAAAAGCTTTGTATAACCAATCCTCCTTGCCAGCTACCAAAATAATGGAAACACTGCCAGACAAAGAGAATCACATTAAATATAATCCTAAATCTAAGAGGAAGCTAAAACTATACACATGAGTTTTGATTAGCTATTGAACATTGCTATAATCTTACAATTAAAGCAAAAATTTGGTATTCATATAGAACCTTAGCAGGAAAGATAAAAATTGAAAACCAGTATTATTTATTGCTTCATGGTTTATATCATTCAGATAACCCATGAAGCAAGAAATAATATTGATGGATTTTCATGTTTTATTTCATTCTCATTTCCTTAAGTGTTAAGAAAATATATAAACTCCTAGCATAATATTTTTGAAAGATATTACTAAAGGGTTTTCAATGTAATATTTTGAACCTGGCTATATATTTTTGGTCTATACAATTATTTTTGTTTATAGTAACCTAAAAAACACTATAATTTAAAATACAGGCTTTTTTGTTGTTGTTGTTATACTGAGCATTGCTTTAGATAATGTGTGGATGCCTAATGAATCACATTTAGGAATGTCATTCCTAATGGTTTTACACTGATTTTACTTATTTATAAGTCAAATAAACCAGGTTAAATTCATAGAATTGTAGCACTGTGAGAACTCTGTCAATTTTCCAAAGGACCCTTTTATTTTACAGATGAGAAATTTGTAAGTATGGAAAGGTCACTCAGAAAGCTTTGCAAACAGAAGTGAATTATTCACCATGGTAGCAGGACTGGCAGGAAGTTCCGGGTCTCCTGATTCCAATCCAGACTTACTTCTCAGTGCCATGCTGCCTTTCTGTGTGAAACATACATGATTCACTCTCAGTGTCATGGATTTCTTTAGCAACAATCCAGAGAACAACCTGGACCCTAAGGAAAACCAGTGAGTGTTGATCTCTATTTGCATCTGGAGAAGTAACGCTGGACTCAGAGGTGGAGGATGCTATAGACTGATATAGAAAAATGGATTTCTAAGACCATTAAGGGGTGATCCAATGTAATGAGCAGGTCACTTATTGAATTCTCTTATTGGTTTTCCTTGTAAGGACAATTGAAATACCCTTCCAAAGAAAGCCATATCATAAATGAAGCATGCTGCCCAGCAAGGGACATATACTTTTAAATAAGACTGGCTGGGATTGCTACCAGCTAGGACACCTGAGAATGGCATAAAGATGAAAAGCACAGTGCAGTGTTGACAGAATATTACCTCTCCAGCAGTAACACAATTTGAGTTGTGTACTTTGTTTGCATTTGGCTGACTGTGCTAGTTCAGTCCATTTTCACCCTCCTTCTCCTCAATATAATTAAATCAATTTTATATGCTGAGTGTGTGATGACTCAGTGTGGTTGTTTCTGCTGCCAGTGGAAACGTTTTGCTCTCTATATTTCATGCTGATTTTCTTTCTATTAACAAAAACGGAATTTTCAGGCTTATTACAAGATTAAATTCCTGATAGAATTAAAGGTGGTTGATCGTTTCCTACCATTTCCAAAACAATTTTTCTCTTGGGAGCTACCATTCTGAAAGCTAGAACTCGAAACCACAATTTCTTTCTGGATGAATTTTATTTACCCATTGGGGAAAAAGTTTAGAAGTACATCACCAAAATTAACAGAGGGCTTAAATAATGTACAACTGAATTATTTGAAATGAATGAAAAAATCTTACATAATGATGTATATAACCCCTTCAAAGTATTTGGGAGATGTGAGGCACTCAATGACCTGGGACCCCAACTCTAGCTCAGGCTGTTTTTGCTTTTTCTTGCCTTTGGTTCCTGGCCTTGCTATTTTTTTTTCTGTGAATCAGAAAAAGTACGTTTATTGGATTAGAAGTGGAGAAATTGAACTAGGGTGGAAGAAATTTGGATTGAAAATATTCTTGTAATCATGAGGAATTAAGTGAAACCAGTTTCTGGGAAACATAATGGAAGAACAGGGAAGAGGGGTAGGGAATCCAGCACTGCTGCAAGAATCATGTAAACACTGTATCCATACCTCTGGCTCTGAAGTTTAAGAAGATAAAAATAATGTTTTTAAATGCTATCATTAAATAATACTATAAAGCCAAATGGTAACCTTTCTTAAAAAAAAAAAAAGATATTTCACTCATTGCATGTTATTGTAATTGAGAAGTTCTGGTCTTTACCTCTCCCAGACATCAATTGTTAAAAGTGGCTTTAAAAAGAAAATAATTTTGTTTTAGTTTGTTAGCTTTATGTGTTTACTCTCCTTTTAGCTGAAATGAGCAGGGGAAGCTATATTCTAAAAACATGCACTTCTGTTCCACACAGCAAGTTAATTTTCAAGTTCATCAGATGTGTATTTATATGGTGATTGTAACTGTCACATAAACATTTTGTCAATCACTGCCTTCCTTCTGTTCTGATATGCTATGAGTACCATCTAAAATGTGATGAATGTTTTGCTTGCTCTAAGTAAAAATTAATTATGGCAATGATACCAAATGACACACACTCTATTATAACACTGCACTAACCAAAACTATTATTGAAGTTTGAAAGGAAAAGAAAATCCTAGGTCAGAATTCAATTATCAAATGCTTTTACTTGTTCTGTTTAGATCCACTTATTTTTTGAATGAAAAATTTTCTAAACCTACTCGAAAGACGTAAACTGGTCCATGAACGTAAATCATAAAACCAATTAGAAGGTGTGAAATAGCCATAGAGTATAATGAATGAATCAGTTTATCCTACCTTTTGTTTGTACTGCTATTTTATTTGGTTATACTGTGAATAAAATATATGTGATCATCCTTTAAACAACAATGTCATGCAATTTGGGAGTCACCACAGTAATATTGTTCTTACTAAAAATTACCAATAAATAATCAAAGAGTGAGCAAAATTTTAAGGAAAATTAGAATACTTCTATAATTTTTAAATATCTCTACATTATTAACTACAAAGGTAAAATCATTGACTTTACAAAAAGAAACCTGGCAGACACCACTTCAACCAAGTGATGAAAGTTTACATCACTAGAAATGGGTCAAATTCACAGTATGTGCCTCTTGAGAGGAGATGCTGAGAAATATACACATCATTTCTCTGATATTATTGCCAAAAATATACAACCTGAATTTAACTGTGAAGAAACATCAAACAGACCCAAATTAACAAATATTCTACAAAGTAACTAGCTTGTATCCTTCGTAAGTGTTTAGGTCATGAAGGAAAAAGCAAGACTAAAGACCTGTTCAGTATTTCAGAGACATGATCATTAAATGAAATGTTTGATGCTAGGTTGAATTATAAACAGAAAAGTGGATTGGCGTGCAATTTTCTGATTCTGATGATCGTATTTATCTATATAAGAGATTATCCTTGTTTTAAGAAACATACAATGAGGTATTTAGAGCTAACAGGGCACCATGTCTGTGACTTCTCTTCATTTATATCAGAAAAGAAATATATATATTGAGAGAAAAAGAGAGAATAAAACAATTGTGCAAAATGTAAATTTGTGTGAAATTTGGGAAAGCTGTATGAGAATCATTTGTATTATTTTAGCAACTTTTATTGTAAGTCAGATATTATTTTTAAATATTTAAAAATAGAATGATGGCACAAATATTAGGTAGGAAGTTTGAAATAATCCCAAAGGGAAGATAATTGAGTCTCAGATTTCATCCATATGAATTTATACAGTATAAATGCTATACCAGGGTATAAGACTTCTTGAAAGATGATATTTTATAAAAGCAACTCTATCTACATTTGTACGGTTCCTTTGACATATGGTATAGACCACTTATATATACCCCCCAGCAGATATTATCATAAGAAAGTAGCACCTGTTTTTATTAATGTGGCTGTTTACAAATATATTAGAATAAATGATTTGAAAATGTTAAATATCCAAGTATGATATCTTAAAAACAAGCTTTCAATGAATAACAAGAAAAATTCGTCTACGGCCATACCACCCTGAACGCGCCCGATCTCGTCTGATCTCGGAAGCTAAGCAGGGTCGGGCCTGGTTAGTACTTGGATGGCCGGGCGCGGTGGCTCAAGCCTGTAATCCCAGCACTTTGGGAGGCCGAGACGGGCGGATCACGAGGTCAGGAGATCGAGACCATCCTGGCTAACACAGTGAAACCTCGTCTCTACTAAAAAATACAAAAAACTAGCCGGGCGAGGTGGTGGGCGCCTGTAGTCCCAGCTACTCGGGAGGCTGAGGCAGGAGAATGGAGTAAATCCGGGAGGCGGAGCTTGCAGTGAGCCGAGATCTGGCCACTGCACTCCAGCCTGGGCCACAGAGCGAGACTCCGCCTCAAAAAAAAAAAAAAAAAAAAGAGAAAAATTCGATTCTCCTTTTATTGCTGTTGTTGTTAAATTCAGAAAATAAAATCATCAAACACACAATAAAGAATGCCAAATTTTATATCACCATTGACTTTAATCTGGAATTAAAACTACAAGAGAAGAAACTTAGATGCAGGACATCAGACCCTACTCAGAGACAGCAATGTAGTATTTCAGCCATTTCCACTAATGATCATGAGAGCTAACACATGCGTTAAACCTTTAAAGTATTAATATCATATATATATATATATATATATATGAGAGAAAACACGCACAGGGATTTACATAACATTCTGTGATCTCATATGAATTATGCATTTTTTATTTCCACAATCGGATATATAATTATTCATTCTTACCATTTGTCTTTCTGTTGTTTAAGATTAGACTCAGCACCTATTGTTAGAAACCCAAGATGAAAGTGGTTTAAAATAAAATGGAGGGTGACATCAGTGAAACGGTGAAGTGGAATGTGTGAAAATTATCTCCTCCTTAAAAGCAACTAGAACACTAGCCAAAACTCCCAGAATCCACGTTTTGGAGTCCTAGAAATTAAGCAAAATTTCGTATCAGTTCAGGAGTGTTTATTCAAGAGAACAGCTACATGTCAGTAAGAAAAGAGAGATTTGTATTGTTTTGTCCTAACTTCTCCAATTCCTATTCTCTTCTCCCAGCTTCCTGGCAGCCTTGAACACCAATAACCCACGATCACAGTGAAAATCAATAGACTGGCAGCCAATGGAGAGAGTAGAATGAGTTGGAACTCCCTTGAATTACCATTCCCAGATTATTACCATGATTTTATTTGTCCAGCAACTCTTTTGTAGGGAAACAGCTTGTTTCATGGCAAGAATGATGTCATCTTGAAGCAAAATCACTGTAATAAAGGATGTTTTCTGTAGCATCAATAATCCCTCATAAAGAAACAATGTCTATAGTGTAGGCAATCTCTTATAATGTTGCTTATCTAACCTGCACTGTGGTTATGGTTTCATAGGAAAGTATGAGACATAACCAGTTGCACACATTTTACCAAAAACATTTGTTACATAAAGTATAATCTCCGGAGGGCATTGTACAGAGACCCACTATCTCTTGGCCACCAGAGATACTATTTCTGTTTGTAAGTCCCTATTAAGAGTTTTCTCAGAGAAATAGGATCTGTCAGTCTCTTTCTTCAACCTCTCAGTTCCCTCAGCTTTTGGGCATAGGCTTTCATCTACCTGCTCACTCACCATGGAACAACCTTGTTAGACCACATCTGCAAAGCTATCTTTATTTGACATGACTCAAAACTTGACTGGTGTAAACAGCTGTTTCCAGAATGAATCTTCTGAAAATACACAGACCCAAACATTTAACATCATAGCTGTTGATGACAGTGTATAACAGTAAGGACAAAATATATGCTAACCAAAAGGCTTAAAATTAAAAGGTCCATCTTAAGATGTCCATAAGAAGTTTGAAAATCTCCAATATATTTTGAGAATTTGGAATGGCATCTGGATACACAGGACTGTGCGTGTGTCCAAGGATGAAAGACCTTAGAAGGTCCTCTTGCCTTTGGCTAATCTTGAAGTTCTGTAAATATAAGAAGCAAAGGAAAAGGCAAAGATGTAAACTACATGACTGAGTGTTGAGGCATGTCTCAACATGCACAAAGAACCTGACAGCAAAAACTGGGAGGTTTAGTGATTCCTTAGGCATCTTAGGAAATCTATATCTAATCATCAGATGACCACTAAGCTAACTAAGCAAAGCTAAGCTGAGCAGAGCTTTCAGTGGCCGCAAACAATAAACAAACAGACTTATACATAATTAGTTCAGAAAAGTTACTAAACAAAACAACAGCAACCACCGAACAACACATAGCAATAATGCTGCAGTGTAGGGGGAGAAGTATCTGATTCCAATTATTATCACATTAAGTTGTTTAAAATGTTTAGTTTTAAGCAACAGTGACAAAGAAAATATGTTAAGATGGTAATTGCAATTCCCAGAGTGACCACCAAGACAATTCTTCAAAAATATATAGTGAATAACATGGCAAAGGGATTAATAGAAATGACATTCAATCTGTAGACCAACTTGGAAATTATTGCCATTTTAACAATCTTAAGTCTTCCAACTCATGAAAACCACTATCTTATCATTTATATTGGAGAGCTATATAGCTATTATAATCAAGACTGTATGATACTAGCATAAGGATACACATGTTAGATCACATGAATTGAGTTTCCAGAAATAAATCAATACATTCTTGTTCAATTTACTTTGACCCATGTCAAGACATTACAGTATAAGAATAATATTTTTCTTAACTAATAGTATTGGAGTATCAAATACCTCTATGCAAAAGAATGAAGTTAGACCTCTGCATTAGTCAGGATTCTTTAGAAAGATGGAATCAGTAGGATACACATAGATATAGAAGAGGGGATTTATTATGGGAATTAGTTCATGCAATTATGGAGGCTAAGAAGTCCCACCACATGCCATCTGTAAGCAGAGGAAATGCTGTTGGTGTAACTCAGCCTGAGTCTGGAGGCCCAAGAACCAGGATCTCTGATGTTTGAGAACGAGAAAGATGATGTCTCCATTTAAGAAGAGAGAGAGTGAATTTGCCCTTCCTCTACCTTTTGTTCTACTTGGGTTGGATGATGCATGTCCACACTGATGATGGCAGATCTTGTCTTTACACAGTTTTAGTAGTCAGGGTTCTCGAGAGAAAGATAACTAATAGGATAGATGTATGTATGAAAAGGAGCGTATTAAGGAGTATTGACTCACACAAAATGAGTCCCACAATAGGCCGTCTGCAAGCTGAGGAGCAAGGAAGCCAGTCCGTGTTCTAAAACCTCAAAAACAGGGAGGCCGAGAGTGCAGCCTTTAGTGTGTGGCCAAACACCCGAGAACCTCTGGCAAACCACTGGTGTGAGTCTAAGAGTCCAAAAGCTGAAGAATTTGGAGTCTGATATTTGAGGGCAGGAAGCATCCAGCATGGGAGAAAGAGAAACACCAGAAGCAAGTCAAGTCCTTTCACCTTTTTCTTCCTGCTTTATTCTATCCATTCTGGCAGCTGATTAGATGGTGCCAACCCAGACTGAGGGTGAGTCTGCTTCTCCCAGTCCACTAACTCAAATGTTAATCTCCTTTGGCAAAACCCTCACAGACACACCCAGGTACAATACTTTGCATCCTTCAATCCAAACAAATTGATACTCAATATTAACCATCACAACAGTCTATTGATTCAAATCCTAACCTCTTTCAGAAACACTCTCACAGACACACCCAGAAGGAATATATTACCAGGTATCTGGGCATTCCTTTATTCAGTAAAGTTAACACATAAAATTAATTATCACAACCTCTACCGCACACCATATAACAAGGTAAATCAAAATAAATCAATGAAATATAATACATGAAATTATAAAACTCTTAAAAAGTAGATGTAAACCTTTGTGTCACTGGATTAAGCAATTGTTTCTTTGATATGACACCAAAAGCACAAACAACAAAAGAAAAAATACATACATTTTACTACAAAATTAAAAAATTTTGTGCTCCAAGAACACTATCAAAAAACTGGAAAGACAATCCATAACTTATATAATTGCAAATCATGCATCTAATCAGCGTCTCCTATTCAGAATATATAACATAACAACATAAAGACAAATAACCCAGTTAATTATTTTATTGTTGAGTTGTAAGAGTTCCTTATGTATTTCTGGATATTTAATGCATAGTGATCTTGAGCATCATTCTTGTGCTTATTGGTCATCTGTATATTTTTTTGGAAGGATGTTTATTCAAAACCTATAACTCACAAATAAGGAATGAACTTGAAAAGAAATTTATCTAAAGAAAATATCCATGTAACCTATAAGTAAATGAAAAGATGCTCAGGATTATTTGTCATTAAGGAAATGCAAGTCCAAACTACTAGCAGACACTCTTTCACACCCATTAGGATAGCTATAATTTAAAAAAAAAAAAAAAGGACAACAAAAAGTGTTTGTATGACTGTGAACAAATAAAAATCCTCATAAAATGAAAAGAAAAATGGTGCAACTACTATGGAAGATAGTGGGAGACTTCCTCAGAAAGTTAAACATGGAGTTACTCTATGACTCAGTAATTCCACACCTAGTTTACAGACCAGGAAAAATATATTCCCACACAAAACTTGTACACAAATGTTCACAGGAGTATGATTCATAATAGTTAAAAAATGGACTTAACATAAATATTCATCAATTGAGGAATGAATGAATAAAATATAGTATAGGCATACAATGAAATATTACTCAGCCATAAAATAGAATGAAATACTGGTACATGCCACAACATCAATGAACCTTGGAAACTTATGCTAAGTAAAATAAGCCACATCCGAAACGCTGCTTCTTGTGTGAGCCATTTATTCTAAATGTCCAGAATAAAATCCATTAAGAAAGTAGGTAAGTGTTTGCAAGAGGCTGGAAACAGAGGGAAATAAGGAGTGAAAATTAATCAGTATAGAATTCTTTTTGAAAGTGATAAAAATATTTTTGAATTAGTAGTGATGATTGCATAATGTTGTGACTATACCAAAAACCACAGGATGATACATTTTAAAAAGGTGAATTATATCAGATGCAAAGAGTTTATCAACACAAAGTTCAACAATAGAAGAAGACGTAACCAGCCCTCTAGGTAGCAGAGAGAACTGACAATTTAATAAAGATGGAGAGTGCAGTGAGAGCAGGAGTACATCAGAGAAAGACGAGCTGGACCCTCTGGAAGGGCTCAGTAAGCCCGAGAGATGGAATATGGAGCAGGACATGACTCCCTGCTGAGTAGACCTGGAACACTTGCCACCTGGTCCAAGCACAGAGGCAGGGATAACAACCAAGCACCTGCTACTCCCAACCCCACACCCCTACACCCACCCTACTGATGGTGATTGCCATGACTGTGGCCTCATGGAGCCCAGAACCACTAGTCAAGTTGGGCCTCCAGTAGTCTTCTGGCCATGCCACCATTGGACAAGAGGAATGACAGCTGTCCCTACACAGCTGAGGTTCCAGGGTTCTCCAGGACCCCAGAAGGCATGTGCACAGTTGGCAACTCACATCTTAGGCAACTCAGCTTCTAGCTAAGGAGTTACATAGATCTGGAACTTGGGGCCACCACTCTGACCAAACTGGACAAGACTTTTTCTCTTCAGGTAAGAGTCCACAGGTGCATGAAGGAGAACAGATGAAGAATGCATGGTTTTCCTTCTACCTGACCTTGATATTGGAGGAGAAAAAAGATTGAAGAATCTTCCACATTTGTCAAATAAGAATTGATTTTACCTGTTGGGATGACTTTCTGGCTGGGTATAGAAGGCCTGCGAATGTATAAAAAAACTGCTCTTAGCCTTTCTAACAACTTTTGAAAAGAAAACTTATTTTGCTACATCTAGGCCTTCTAGATGTGAGCAGATTGCCAGTGTCAAATATAAACAAAGCCAAAAACTGGTTAAAGTGGTAAGGACAGATTTTTATTCAGCTATATAGTATCTCAATATATTTAAAAAAAAAAAAAAAAAAAAAAAGACTGTTGCATGAACTGAAATCAACTTCAACTTTACAGAAGTAACTGGGCATTTTAAAGAGAGATTGAGGAGGATAGGGAGGGGAAACAAGGGGCTCAATAGTTAGGGAAACGAAAGCATTAGTCAGTGTAAATGCGTTAGGCTAGCTGTGTCTTTCATGTGGCAATTATCAAAATTAGGATTCTGGTCTTCCACACAGACTGGAAGGTAGAAGCCATGTTCATAGGTGTTGGCTGGAACAAACAGTAAACTTGGGGGTCAGCCTTAAATTTTCTTAAGCAGGCACTATAAGAGGGTTAGAGTTACATTAGGAATTTGGGCTTGAGTGGTTAGAAATTATGTTAGTACTTGTTCAACTCTTTATATGCCAAGGGCAAGACTGTTTTTTGTCCTTTTCTTACTCTATTCAAAGCAGAAATCATTAGTCGTATACTTCCCTTGCCTCTTTGATGTCTCTAATGAAACCATCTGTTGTTTGTTCTCATCCTCACCATAAGCAAAGCCATCTTTGTAGTTTAAGGATGTTATCTGCCCTAAAATGAGATCTACACATGGCCTGACACTGAATTTGGGGTAGAATAATGTATTTAAAGTGCCTAGTCCCACTGCTTTGCTTAGTAACTTGAAATTTCTAAGAGATTCTGAATTTAATAGGAACAACAACAAAATTAAATTATGTTCTGGTCCTGAAAGTAGGCAAGCCCTAAGAACTTATTCTTAACTAGTAGTACATTAATTAACATCAAGATATCTGTCAATATATTAATGAGTATGCAAAATTTGTTTGCTTGTCTGTATTTATTATTCTAGAGAAAAGTCTAATAAGAGGAAAATTTCAAGCTGAAATGAAGTATGCACTTAAATGTTAGAATAATTAACAGTAAGTTTTAAAAAATAAACAAAAATGTTATATATGGTATTGCATTGAATGAGACATACTATTCACTTTCTCAAGAAAAACTGTGATACTAGTCTTAAAAATAGAATCGAACAATGCAACACTGGTTCATAGAGATCCATCACGTCTAGGAGAAAAAAAGACTCTAATTCAAGTACTAAAATATCTATTTATATATAACTGCATATGGCATATTAGCATGCAGATCATCCACCTAATTCTTGCTTTTTTATTTCCATGCTTATTAAGCAATGTTCTCATTGCAATTTGTCTTTGATAGCCCCACAAGTAGATAATCTATTAGTCAATAGACATGAACATGTCATTTGATTGGCGGAGATTTCATCAATTTATTTTTATTTTGTTTTTAGTTACTTTAAAGACAGGGTCTCACTGTTGCTCAGACTTGACTGGAGTGGCACAATTATAGCTCACTGAGGCCTTTAACTCCTAGGCTCAAGCAATCCCCTGGCCTCAGTCTCCCAAGTAGCTGATGACAGGTTCATGTTACCATGTCTGGATACTGTTTAAAAATTTTTATTTTTGTAGAGATGGGGTCTTTTTATATCACCAGTCTTGAACTCCTGGGCTCAGACAATCGTCCCAAGTTGGCCATCCAAAGTGCTGAGATTACAGGCAAGAGCCACTGTACGTGGCCCCTTGATAGAGATTTGCTTAATGCAAATTGAGCATTTTCAGCTCATGCACAATTTTCCTGAAGATTTCATTCTTGTCAATCAAATCCCATGAGCCATGAGATCAGCCTGTAAACCAAAAAGCAGACACTCTTGATCAAATCAGGGTAATGTCACTTATGTAAAGCAAGTTCAATGCACAATCCAACAAAGAAATGCCATCTTCTATGTCTAATAATTATCATTTTTAAACTAGCCTTAAATTCTTGTGTATGTTCCATTTGATCAGGGTGAAATTATTCAAAAGGAGTCTTGAAAATAGTAATATGAAGAAATATTTGCCATGCCCAATTACTATAAGCAAACTTCGAAAGACAGAAAGGTCTTTATTAAGGACTCAGTTGGCAGGGCACAGTGGTTCACACCTGCAATCCCAGAACTTTGCAAGACCGAGGAGGGTGGATTGCCTGAGGTCAGGATTTTGAGACCAGTCTGACCAACATGGTGAAACCCGTTCGCTACAAAAATACGAAAATTAGCCGGGCATGTTGGTGGGCACCTGTAATCCCACCTACTTGGGAGGCTGAGACAGGAGAATCTCTTGAACCCTGGAGGCAGAAGCTGCAGTGAGCTGAGAACAGGCCATTGTACTCCAGCCTGGAGTGAAACTCCATATAAAAGAAAAAAAAAAAAAAAGATTCAGTTAAGAGCCAATGACTCTGCATCAAGATGATCACTTAGTCAATTTCCTTGTGATTTTGAAAATTAAACTTTCAGATTTCTTTTTCAGCAAAAATTCTCCTCATATTAAATGTTCTTTTTCAAAACTTTGAATATGATATGATTTTAAAGGTATATGTGATCTATCCTATTTTTCATACCTAAGTTTCTATCTCCTTATGTCCTTGTTTACCGAGAGGTTGTTTAAGGAATTCACATTTGAAATTGGCAAAAACTATCGTGAGTAAAATGGAAAAAAAATCACCCCAATTCTTTTCATATTATACAGCACATTGTTAAAGATAATTATTGCAGCTGGTTGGGAAATAGCAGAGTTTGGGTGCAGCATCCTAATGAGAGAAAAGGAAGGTATCACTCACAATGTAAACTCTTGTCAACAAGGACTTGAAAAATGTTTTTCTGTATTTGTAAAATCACAGAGGTAGACCCTCAGAAACTACAGCTATATGAGAAAGAAACCAAATATTTAACTTTCATCTAGGTTTTGAAGAGCCGGAACTCTAAAATATTTTCAGTTACATTGCACATAATGACATCCCATCACAGAGAAAGGAGACAGCACTGACACAGGATCTTAACATCACATCACACACAAGAGTGAAGAATTTGAAGGCCATTGAACAATGAATTTTTCCATTGTACTACAATTACAAGAACACCTGTGCTACCTAGCTCTGCATGAGCCAAATAAAATGCAATGTTTCAGAGCTGTCAAAACGTCTCATTTTGCCTTTAATTCAGAAATCTCATTGTGCTGGCTATGGCTCTTGCGGTGGGCTATATTTTAACTATAAGCAATAAAATAGAACGTTGAATAATTTTTAACTAACTCAAGAAGCATTTATAAATATTCAACTTTGTCCCCTTCTTTAAATTTTATTTTTGGCATATTTACAGAAAAAGATATGGGAGTTGCTGCACTATAAAAATAATCCTTAAATCATGGGAATATTTTAGCAGAGCTATTGATCTGTACCTAAATACATAGAATTTAATGCATCTCAGCTCTAACATTTGAGCTAGTTAGGTAGTTTGAACTCTGTTTACAAAAATCCCGGAAGCTTAGGAATTGGACTCCTTTTACTCCCTGTTGCTCATGTTAATGCATCAATGACTGATTTTTCTGAGTCCCAAATCAGGGCTATGTGTCTGACAAATTGATGAAACAAGCCAAAAGGCTACAGAGAGATTAGACAGCTGATATTTGGTTATCGTATTTTATATTTAATTAATTCATTTAACCAAGAAGAAAATATATATAATATTTATTAGGATAGACATTTCCTTAGAAATTCTCTAAAATTAAGATGTGCAGTTTCCATGTTTAATATGTATCTTGAAGATGATTAAACAATAATAATAAAAAATGTGAGTTGGTACATGAGGCAATAATGAGTTTGGAAATGAGAAATATTTCATTCTAGAGAAGTGAATTGTATGAGACTGATAGAGCTCCACTCTTCAGATTTATGTAACACAAACTCTGACTCTCTACAATCTTCTGCTTAATACTAAATTCTATTAGGCTTTGAGCTCCTTGGAGATAGAAACTGTGTCTTAGTTCTTTTTTTGTTTTGTTTTGTTTCTGAGACGGAGTCTGGCTCTGTCGCCCAGGCTGGAGTGCGGTGGCACGATCTCGGCTCACTGCAAGCTCCGCCTCCCGGGTTCCCGCCATTCTCCTGCCTCAGCCTCCCGAGTAGCTGGGACTACAGGCGCCCACCACCTCGCCCGGCTAGTTTTTTGTACTTTTTAGTAGAGATGGGGTTTCACCATGTTAGCCAGGATGGTCTCGATCTCCTGACCTCGTGATCCACCTGTCTCGGCCTCCCAAAGTGCTGGGATTACAGGCTTGAGCCACCGCGCCCGGCTTCTTAGTTCTAGCTATACTCAATGCTCTTCTGAATATCTCCCACACAGTGGGTTCTCAAATGTATGTTAATTTTTTGCCTTGAAATAAAATCACATTTGATTTTTGAATATTTCCAATGACGTATTTACTTCTGGTTTTAGCCATAATAGAAATATCCAAAACAAACCTTGAAAATATGGGTTGTCTAGATGGGAATTTGGTCAATTTAAACAATTTGAACTTAATTATCCATGAATTCCAGGAGAGATGGTAAGCAGCAGGTATAAAGTAAATATAAAGTAACTAATAAGCTCATCACAACAATTGAAACTATATGATCACATTTGTGAATATAGATACCAATGTCCTAAACTAATATTTAATAAGTTAAGTTTATCAGCATTATGAAAGAGCAATATAGAGCAGACAAGTACAATTTATAATTAAAAGGGGATCCAATATTACACACCCACACACACACAATTAACTGTGTTGACAAACTATGGATAAAATTGTTCCACTATATTAAATGATTCTGTTATATAAAAATGGCATATTTATATTAACGCCAAAGGAAACACTGAATATAATTCAAAAACCTTTTTTTTTTTTTAAGATGGGGTTTTGCTCTTGTTGCCCAGGCTGGCTTGCAATGGAATGATCTCGACTCACCGCAACCTCCGCCTCCCAGGTTCAAGCTATTCTCCTGCCTCAGCCTCCCGAGTAGCTGGGACTACAGAGGCATGCCACCATGCTGAGCTAATTCTTTATTTTTAGTAGAGTTGGGATTTCACCATGTTGGCCAGGCTGATCTCAAACTCCTAAACTCAGGTGATCTGCTTGCTTCAGCCTCCCAAAGTGCTGGGATTACAGTTTTAAGTTAACTTTTTAAAGTTTTGGACACTCATTTAGCATGTATTTACTAGATGTCTACTATATTCTGTTAAATATTCCAGGTCAAAGTTGGCAAACTATGGTGCAAGAGGGAAAATCTGCCCACCAGTTGTTTTTGTAAATATAGTTGGAACACAGCCATGCTCATTTGCTTACACGTTGTCTATATTTGCTTTCATGAGAGATACAATGGCAAAGCTGAGAAGATGCTACAGAGACCGTATGTCCCACAAGGCCTAAAACATTTACTTTTAGGTCCTTTACAGAAAATATTTACAAATCATTAATCTAGGTGATGGATGTTGAATTAGAGAAAGAGAACATGAGACAATAAGAATGTATATTTTCACCTCACATAGTGATAAATGCTATAAATGCTAGGGAATATATACATGATTTATATATACATATATATACACACACACACATACACACATACACACAAATTAATACAAATAAGACATAAATTTACGATTTATACTATTAAATGCATGGTTGCAAACAAAAAGCCTTAGTATGAATTCTAGTTTTCTCTAAGACAGAGTAAGTTCACTGAAGGTATCTGATATGGTTTGACTTTGTCTCCACCCAAATCTCATCTTGAATTGTAGCTCCCATAATCCCCACCGGTCATGGGAGGCCAATGGGAGGTAATTTGAATCATGGGGATGGGTTTTTCCCATACTGTTCTTGTGATAGTGAATAAGTCTCATGAGACCTAATGGTTTTATAAAGGGCATTTCCCCTATACACGCTGTCTTGCCTACCACCATGTAAGATGAGTCTTTGCTCCTCCTTCTCATTCCGCCATGATTATGAGACTTACCCCGCCATGTGGAACTCTGAGTCCATAAAACCTTTATTTTCTTTATAAACTACCCAGTCTCGGGTATGTCTTTATTAATAGTATGAAGACAAATACAGTAAATTGGTACCAGGTGGTGGGGTGCTGCTGTAAAGGTACCAATAATGTGGAAGTGAGTTTCGAACTGGGTAATAGTCAAAGTTGGAACAGTTTGAAGAGCTCAGAAGAGAGGAAGGTGTGGGAACATTTGAAACTTCCTAGAGACTTGTTGAATGGCTTTGACCAAAATACTAATCTTGATATGGACAATAAAGTCCAGGCTGAGGTGTTCTCAGATGGAGATTAAGAGCTTATTGGTAACTGGAATAAAGGTCACCATTGCTATGCAAAGAGACTGGCAGGATTTTGTCCCTATCCTAGAGATATGTGGAACTTTGAACTTGAGAGAGCTGATTTAGGGCATCTAGTAAAAGAAATTTCTAACCAGTGAAGAGTTCAAGAGGAAGCAGTACATTAAAGTTTGGAAAATTTGCAGGCTGACAATGAAATAGAAAAAAAAAAATTTCTGGGGAAAAATTCAAGCCTGCTGTAGAAATTTGCATAAGTAATGAGGACCCAAATGTTAATTGCCAAGACAATTGGGAAACTGTCTCCTGGGCATGTCAGAGGTCTTCACAGCAGCTTCTACCATCACAGGCCTGGAGACCTAGGGGCAAAAAATGGTCTCATGGGATGAACTCAGGGCCCCCCTTGCTGTGTACAGGCTTGGGACTTGGTACCCTATGTCCCAGCCATGGCTAAAAGAGGTCAATAATGTGCAGCTCAAGCCATTGCTTCAGAGGATGCAAGCTCCAAGTCTTGGCATCTTACACATGGTGTTGGGCCTGCAGGCACACAAAAATCAAGAATTGAGGTTTGGGAATCTCCGCCTAGATTTCAGAGGATGTATGGAAACACCTGGATGTCCAGGCAGAAGTGCAATACAGGGGCGGAGTCCTCGTGGAGAACCTCTGCTAGGGCAGTGTGGAAGGGAAATGTGGGATAGGAGTCCCCACACAGAGTCCCTATGGGGGCACTACCTAGTGGAACTGTGAGAAAAAGGTCCCCATCTTCCAGACCCCAGAATGGTAGACTGACTGACAGCTTGCATTGTGCACCTGGAAAAGCCTCAGACACTCAACACCAGCCCAAGAAAGCAGCTGTAAGGGAGGCTGCACCCTCCAAAGCAACAGGGGTGGAGCTTCCAAAGACCATGGGAACCCATCTCTTGCATCAGTGTGACCTGGTTATGAGACATAGAGTAAAAGGAGATCATTTTGGAGCTTTAAGATTTGACTGCCCACTGGATTTCAGACTTTCATGGGGCCTGTAGCCCCTTTGTTTTGGCCAATTTCTCCCATTTGGAATGGCTGTATTCACCCAATGCCTGTACCCCCATTGTATCTAGGGGTTAGCTAACTTGCTTTTGATTTTACAGTCTCATAGGTAGAAGGGACATGCCTTGTCTCAGATGAAACTTTGGACTGTGGACTTTTGAAATGCTAAAATGAGTTAAGATTTGGGGGGACTGTTGGGAAGGCATGATTGGTTTTGAAATGTGAGGACATAAGATTTTGGAGGTGCTAAGGGCAAAATAATATGGTTTGGCTGTATCCTCACCCAAATCTCATCTTCAATTTTAGCTACCATAATCCCCATTTGTCATGGGAGGGGCCTAATGGGAGGTAAATGAATTATGAGGGCAAGTCTTTCTCTTGCTGTTCTCGTGATAGTAAATAAGTCTCATGGGATCCAATGGTTTTTATAAAGGGCAGTTCCCCTGCACACACTCTGTTGCCTGCTACCATGTAAGATGTACCTTTACTCCTCCTTCTTCCACCATGATTGTGAGGCCTCCCAAGCCATGTGGAACCGTGAGTCCATTAAACTTCTCTTTCCTTTATAAATTATGCAGTCTTAGGTATGTCTTTCTTAGCGGCATGAGAACAGACTAATACAATATCTCCTCTACAGATTACAACTAAAAAGACTGGACAAAATACAAAAGCAACTACTTGAGTATTTGAAGTGTAAATAATATCTGCAGATTAAAGAAGTTTAAACTTGAAGAACCACTATATAGTGATGGTCAGCTTTCTTTGGCCTTTTTCCTATTTTATGTCCTGGATTTGCAGGGGGGACTAGGACTGGCTAAATGGATCAACTGCATAGCAGGCACACTTAACAAAATCTCCAAAGAAAGCCTGAATTTCTGGTGAGAGCACTGGAGGAAAAGGAGTCCTGCAAACTTGTGAGTGTGGAGAGAATCTTCATATGATTTCTTATTTTTTGTTTTTGTTTTTATTTTTCAATAAGGGACCTATTCCACCCCAGGGATTGTGGGAGTGGCATCCTGGCTTCCAGAATGCCAAGAGTGAACCAGTGTTTCTGGATTGGGAAACCTAGAAAAGCAAGAGAAAATCCCTGTTACTATTTTTCCCTCACTCTTTCTTTCTTCACACTGCTAATAAAGACATACCTGATAATGGGTAATTTATAGAAAGGTTTAATGGAATCACAGTTTCACATGGCTGGGGAGGACTCACAATCATGGTAGAAGACAAGAAGGAGCAGGTCATATCTTACATGGCAGCAGAGAAGACAGAATTTGTGCTGGCATGTTGAGGGTAAGTCTGAAAGACAAACTTTCTATTTTTCTTTCTTTCAACACCTTTCATATGGGTTTGAGGCAGATTGTCTTACTTCAAAATTCCCAAAGCTCTAGACAATCTTTGCCACCAAGTATTTGGACTTGCAATTTTCTATGCTCAATATCACTTTCCTTTCCCTGCCATACCTGAAAACACACACAGATAGGGAAACACTGCTAGTCAGTGGAGCAACTAGAACACACACCACATTTCTTGATTACATTTGTGGTCTTATGTGGGCACAGTTTGTGGTGCCCCAAAAGAATTGTAACGTAACATCAAAGATCACTGATCACAGATCACCATAAGAGATTTAATAATAATGAAAAAGTTTAACATATTGCAAGAATTTCCAAAATGTGACACAGAGGCAGGAAGTGAGCATATACTGTTGGAAAAATGATGCCAATAGACTTGCTTCAGAAACAGTTGTCAGAAACCTTCAATTTGTAAATAACACAATATATGCAAAGCCTAATAAAGCAAAGTACAATCAAAGGAGCTAAGCCTTTACAAGTACAACTGGGTTAGTCAGTATTTAATGATGCCTATAGCTAGGCTTATTTAAAAAGGGTTTACAAAGGCCTTACAAATCTCCTTCTCAGCTTTACTTTATTCTTAAGTTAAAACTGAGTAATAATTATTGATGTGAACAAAAGGAATACACTGAAGTTCCTATACTTGTCTACCCAATGCACTCAGTATTGAGTGTATAAAATGCAGGGAAGTCTTTCCAAAATCTAGTAGAAGTTAGACTGTAACATTAGGAATCTGGTAACTGAAGTACCCAAAGAACCTCCTATTGAATCATGCCCTCAGATAAGGTGACCTGACAAGTAGGTTCCCCAGGGACTATGAAAAAATAGTCATTAAAGTTAATTGTGGACCTTAAAATAGAGAAAATGAATAGTTCTTTGCATATGCTTGGATTACATTGCCTCCAAAACGTGCTGAATCTCATTAGAATATGTATCCTCTAGAGTCCTAGAGAAAAAGACTGTATATGGTTAATATATAGCAAAAGCAATTGATTCCATATGGGAAGGTCAGAAGGAATCATGCATAATTATTGGGAAAAAGTGATGCAAATTAAAGGAGCTTTTTATAGTTATTCTATCTATAGCACACAGCAGAACTATCCCATAAAATCACTATGTTAGATTTTAATGTAATCTCTCTTATTGTATCATAGATTCGTTATTCTTTAAAGGATCTATTCATTTTGAGTAATCAAGAAAAAATTGCTAATGCCAGAAAATCAACAAATAAACTTCCTTTAACAATGAAATCAATAATACTGTAGAAGAACTGAAATAACTGTCCCTTATACCATGATTCTCACTGACAATCATTAGTTAAAACATACAAAATTGGCCACATTGAAGAATAGTTAGTAGGTTAAGCATAATTATGTGATAATTGACATTTTTATAAAATATATACATGCAATAGTGTGGCCTAGAATATCAGCAAATTAGATGAATTCATTGAACAGACAAGCATTTCCTGAGCTATGCCTCGGAACATTGGAATTCTGACAATCGTTAATAATGATTTTGAGGGAAAAAAATTGTTCTTGGACAAATTAGATCGTTAAAAGTTACAAGCTAAATGACCAACATAATAATTCATGTAAGCATTAGCAATGTTAAGACTGAAAATTCCTAAGGTAAAAAAAGCCTGTTTTGTAATGTTTAACCTAATATTTCCCTAATTTTAAAAAATATTTTAAATATTTTTGTTTAAATAAGAACTTTAAATTTGAGAGCTTTATAAGTCATTAAAACAGAAGTAAACTTTTAACAACCACTAATTCAAGAAATAGAAATTCCGTATATACCCCCAACTAGTTCTTTTCAAATTGTACTCTGCCTTTTATAGTAATTTTTTTAATCTTTCTTTAAAGCTTTATTATTCTATGGTCTAGTTTTGCCTCTGTTCTGCACGTTTTTGAAGTTTCTTTCAGTCCATGTGTTCCCTTTCTATTTATTTTATTTTTTAACTTGCAATCTATTTGTTTGAGAAACTGGATGTTTTTCTGTAATTCCCCACAGTATGGGTTTTGCTGAATGTATTGCTATATTGTTGTTTAATACGTTTCTCTGTCATTTGTAATTTTTGTTAATTGGTAGTTGGATCTCTATGTTTAATGAGGGATTTAGGGTCAATGTTTTCAGAAAGACTATTTCATAGATAATGTGATTGTTTCAATTAGGAAGAATATGATATTTGATTGTCTCTCATTTTGTAATATTAGCAGCCACGGATTCTCACTTCATTCATTAGTGTTTGCAAAGACAGCATTATCCTAATTCCAAAGTTTCTTCTCCACTAAACTTCTTCACAGAACTAAAATATATCTTTTAAAAATATTTGATTTTGCCTATGTCTCATCCAGTGACACAGTTAACATAGGAAAGGCAGAATAAATGGTAGATTCTTTCCCTTATTTACCAACTTTGAAGACAAAAAGTTGATTTACTAGAATCCTCAATAACTAGTCAATTATTTTTTAAGTATCATTTTGCATTCTTGAATTTAAATATATTTGATGTGTTTGTTTATTTGTTTGTTTGTTTTTTGATGAAGTCTCGCTCTGTCATCAGGCTAGAGTGCAGTGGCGCAATCTTGGCTCACTGCAACCTCCACCTCACAGGTTCAAGTGATTCTCCTGCCTCAGCCTCCCAAGTAGCTAGGGCTACAGGTGTGCACCACCACACCCAGCTAATTTTTGTATTTTTAGTAGAGACAGGGTTTCACCATGTTGGCCAGAATGGTCTCGATCTCTTGACCTTGTGATCCGCCCTCCTCAGCCTCCCAAAGTGCTGGGATTACAGACATAAACCACCTCTCCTGGCTGATGTGGCTCTATTTATTACGCTTATTACCCACTTCAGTGTCAACATTTTTCTCATGTAGCCGATCTATATCCAGATTGAAGCAGACAATTTTTTAATTCATTTGACTTAGCGGGAAACAGGATTCTGATACTTTAATCTAGATACTAGGATGGGCCATTACTTTGGGTATATCCAGCAAACTAAGCTAAGAAATAGAAATATGAATATAAATCCTCATGAATTTCTACTGACTGACATTTTCCTTTACTGACTGATCTTTTACTTTTCAAAGTAATTTTTGTTAACTATCATTGTTAGCATTTATATTCTCCTCTTTATTTGTGCTCTTCAGCAGTACCTATTTTACATGGACTGAATCTTCATTGACTAAGTTCCATGTTGATCTCAACTTATTTTCATACTTATCTCCATTTATTTTGGACATTTTTTCACATTAGCTACTTCTCATGGGTATTACCTGATTTGTTTATTCTTTGTTGTCTTTTTTCTTATCTCTTCTTTTCTTTTTGTCTTCAATTCTGATTTTAATTTTTTTTTATTTCTGAGACAGGGTCTTGGTCTGTTGCCTAGGCTGGAATATAGTAGTGTCACCATAGCTCACTGCAGCCTTGAACTGCTGGTCTCAAGTTTTCTTCCTGCCTCAGCCTCCAGAGTACCTTGGACCACAACGGCATGCCACTATGCTTAGCTACTTTTTCTTTTATTATTTTTATTTATTTACTTATTTATTTATTTTTGTAGAGATGGGGTCTTCCTACATAGCCCAAGCTGGTCTCAAACTCCTGAGCTCAAGTTGTCCTCCTGCCTTGACCTCCCACCCAAAGTGCTGGGATTACAAGTGTGAACCAACATGCCTGACCTTGATATTTTTGTAATTTTTAGTTTTTCTGATTTCTATTCTCTCATTTCTGGGTTGTAAAGGTATGCCTTTTATATATACTTGTGTAATTCTTTTAGTCAGTTTCGAAACATAGTTTTCATCTGTTTTTGGCATGTCTTTCTAGCATGCATTTGTTGTCTGTAGGAAGGTTATTCTGCTTTATTCTGTTATAATTGCTTCATATGAAGTGTATCTTGACTTCTCTTCTGTTACTTGTTCTTATGTAAAATGATTTTCCTGTACGTATAAAAAGGAGCAGTGGTTCAAAATTTCTTTAATGACTTCACATCTTAAGATAGTTTGTCTTAAGGAAATGTTAAAACATATGGAATCTTGCTTCCTGTATGTTCATTTTATTATTCTTAAACATTTTTCTTGTTCTGCTCCATTTTAATTCCATCCTTAGGAGTTTATCCTGTGTATCAAACTTTGTCCTGGAAGAGAGTTTGACATTGACATTCCATTCTTTCTTGATCTAAAAATGAAACTTTTTTTTTTTTTTTTTTTTTTTTGAGACAGGATCTTCCTCTGTCATCCAGTCTGGAGTGCAGTAGCACGAATCAGCTCACTGAAACCTCCGCCTCTTGGGTTCAAGCAATTCTCCTGCCTCTGCCCACTGAGTGGCTGGTATTACAGGCGCCCACTGTCATACTCAGTTAATTTTTGTATTTTTAATAGAGACAGGTTTTCACCTTGTTGGCCAGACTGGTCTTGAACTTCTGACTTCAAGTAATCCTCCCGTCTCAGTCTCCCAAAGTGTTGTGATTACAGGGGTGACCTACCGCACCTGACCAAAATGAAACTTTTTTTCCTTCACCTGCTCCTGTAGCATATAGAAGTCCTCTTCCCCTCCAATTTCAATTTCAAGTGCTCTTCTCAAACTTTTCTGCTGAGCTTTCAAGACCGTATCTGTTGGCCATTCTGAGCTTCTCGGGTATGGATAGACACGTTGTTGTTTACCTCTGTATCTTCTGCATAATAGTCATCCAACCGTGTAGTTGCCATTTGTTTGTCTGTCCCCACTCACATGTAAAGGTTTGAGGGAGAAACATGTCACCTATTTTTATTGTACGTGTTGTTCTATGGTTTTGGTTTTGCTACTCTAGTTGTACTGTCCGTTTTGATTTGGAGAAGGGGCCAGGTTTGGGGAATGTTTCCATTTATTTCACCATATATTTTCCCAGAATGCCTCTCCAAACTTTTTTACTCTAGAAATCTCATCCTCCAGCAATACAGATTGTTTATATTTATAGTAAGAAGCTGATGAATACTCTGTAAACACCCTTAAGTAGATTATATATTTCAAAAAATAGATTTGATGTTTCATTAGCTTTAGGGTAATATCAATTTACTTATTTAATGCAGAATTATCCAATCCATGTGGGCTGTTTTGTAAGTCAAAATAACTAAATGATTGTTAGGTAAACTTTTCCCTTTGTGTCCATGGACACAAGTAATGGAGTAAAAAATGTTCTTATAACCTATGTCAACCTGCCTTAGGTGACACAATTACAGAATTAGATGAAAGCATTAGAGGATACATATGAGTATGTTTATTCATTCATAAATATACTCAGAAAAAATAGACTGAGTCTGTACTTTGTGTCAGGCACTATCAAATGCCTTATGTTAGTGTGCTTACTTATATCTGTATCTATAATCTTTATTGTCAGGATAAAACACAATATGCATTGAAGATCAGGAATATATCTTTTCTATGCTAGGAAATTTTGCATGTCTTTCACATTTAATATTTATATCAGCTTAACAGAGATACAGTATTTTTCAAAATCAAATTTATGAAAACAGGGGTTCAGGAAAGCCAATAAAACTTACTTGCTTGGAGAATACAGGCAACATTGGAATCTAGGCTTTCTAGCAGCAATATGCATCTCCGTACCTAAACTAAGTATCTTATGCCGCAGAATAAATGTAATTTCCTTCTGTGCCTTTATTTCAGAGTGGTAATTATCAATAATATGTTAGCCCAGGAACACTGATTATGAATAGTTTTGGTCAATCACTCCTGTGATAATGCCATATAACATTATCTCCGAATACCTCAATGGCTACTAACAATACACAGTCACATCGTGTGGGGTATCTCTTTTCCAGGCTACATGTTGAGTTCTTTAACAGAAACATTTCTCTTGTTTGGAAATCAAGTTGGAAGATTTGTGGTTACTTGGCCATTGTTTTCTCACATAAGATAAGAGGCTAAGTCATCAATGAAAGCATTAAACCTTCCTGTTAGAACAGCATGCATATGTACACTCACATTCTACTGGCCAAAACAATTCACAAAATTAACCCCAACATCAATGGGGCAAAAAAATGAGAACGAATTGATTTTAAAAAGTACAATGAAACACATATAATGGGATCGTATTCAAATCCCAGCTTGATTATGCAGTAGTCATGTGAATTTGGACAAGATATTAAATACTTCTAAAGCTTAGTTCCATCTTTTGTTAAAAAAAAATAAAATAATGATTTTTGTCCACTATATAAGTTGCTTATGAGAATTTAACATTAAGGCATGTGTAAATAGATTAACATGGTTCTCAAGTGTTAAATATTCAATAAATATGTGTGTTAGGAGTTATAAACTACACATACATATATATAAATATATAGAAACATATAAATATACAGTTTATAAGTCCTATATAAGTTTATATAAATATAAATAAACATACCTGTATATTTTATAAAAATACTGATGAATTAAATGTGTGATATGAAAGAAAGCAAAGAGTGAAGATGACTAAAAGTTTGAGCCTGAGTAAATAGATGAATGACATTTACAGAAATGGGGAAGACTGGGGAGGAGCATGCTTAGCACAGGAAAATGAGAAATATGTTTTGGATATGTAAAATATGATATGCTTGTTAAACATACAAGCAGAGATGTTAAATAGATAGTTGGATATATAAATCTGGGATTTAGTTGAGATGTCAGGGCTAGAAACACAACTATAGGATGTGTCAGCATATGTTGATTTCATTGAAAGCAATTGAACTGGAAAAGATTAGCCAGCATATATTGAGAAGAGGCTCAAAGACTGAAACATTGGGTTCTCCAATGTGTAGAGAATTTGGGATTAATAAGAAGAATAATCAAAGGAGATAGAAATAAAATGGTAGCTATTTTCCTCAGGAGACATACTAGAGAGTGGATTTAAGAAGCCAAGTGAAGAAAAGAATTTTACAAAGAAACATTTAATTAGCTGTGATGAAGTAAGAAGAGGACTAAGAATTGCCCACTAAATTTAGTAATGGGGAGTTAACTGGCAACGTTGAGAGAAAGTGTTCTGGTAGGGATAAGAATATAAAAATTTGATGATGAAAACCAAAGGTGAATGAGAGGAAAGGTAGAGAAAAACTACGAAAAGATTTTGAAGGTTTTGACTGAACACTGGTGAAAAGAAATGGATGAGTAGCTGGAGAAAGAATAGGTAGAAAATATTTTCTAAAATATATCCAAACTAAGGCCAAAGTTCTAGTGAAGAGCAAGATTTTATCTGATAACACAGGAAAGAAGAAGGACCAATTACAGGTTCAGACTCCATCTGTGGACAAGAAGGGATGGATCCAGGGCGCAAATGAAGAGACTGAACTTAGAGGTGAACATGAGCACCTTATATGAAAAGAAAAGTGAAGGAGACATCTACATAAGCACATACAGGCAGGTTGATAGCATTTAATGTTGACACCATGTGAATATTCTCTCAGTCTATTAAGCAAAATCATCAACAATGAGTGAAGGGTGGGAAGAGGAGTTAGAACTTTAAGGAGAGAATTAAAATGTGAAACTGTCTAGAAAAGTATGAGATTTGAATTAACTAAAAACTAATAAATTTGTAAGGCAAGTCTGAGATCTTATTGTGTATTCTCTACATTCATATTCAACTCAGGTGAAGGTAAAATATTGGATTTCAACAATATTATGTTTTTGCCAAGAGAGTGAACAGAGGGAGAAAAAGCACAAAGAAGGAAATGATATGTGTAAGAAGTACTGTTGATGGTCGTTTTTAGAGTTGAAGCTAGATTGGAAGAAAAGAAGAAAACTAATTGATATTTAGGCCTGGTAGGGAATAGACAGACGTCAGTTTTGAGAGGCAGAGAAAGGATATAGGACCAATTAAATGGAGCTCTGAATGGGTGAAGGGATTTTGAGGGTGTGAGGACCAGAAAAGTTGAATTAAAATATTAGGATGGTGTTTGTGAAAATCCAAATGGTAGAAATTAAGATTGTGGAGGGATACACTTCTAGTTACTTTGATTTGGCCATCCTCAGACTCCCTCTCCACTTAACTTCTGCTATTCCTACAATGCCTTATTTCTTTCTCTTTTTCTTTCCTAGTATAATTATGTTTCCCTGAAGGCCCAGTTCAAGTTTTCCCCAATTAAACTATCAATTATATGTATTCTACAGTGATTTTCCTCTTCCTTAAAGCTGTGTTTCCCGGACAGTTGGTGCCACACAATACAGTTCTACAATAAATAAAGTGCCAATAGTCCTAATTTTCTTTAGTAGCTTTGTAATTACAATGTTGTTTCTTCGTACACTCTGTCACTCTTATAAAACAGTCAACAAATAATTGCTCAAAGAACTAATACTAAAACTATCCTTATTTGCTATCTCAAATAATGTCTTATTTAATAAACTGTTCATTTAAATGCAATTTCTTTGTGCTAATTTTCTAAGTATACAATCTTTTATGTATTCTAAACATCTGTAAGCTTAAATTTCCTCACCTATGAAACATTCTTAAAATTAAGTTGGGGACTGAAATAATATATTGTGTTTAAAGCTCTTTGCACATTATCTGGGATTCAGTTTCTACAAAATAGTTGGTAATTAACTAGATAAAATTCATAAGATATGCTGTCAAAAATATCAGTATCTATCAATATAATGAGATTATGCATCAGGTAATATCACAAAAGATATGTTAGTTTTATCAGAGTTTTCAATATCACAGTACGAATATACTTATTGAAAGGCTTAATGATTTAAAGTTACAAACTCCGGCATTTGCTAAGTTTATCTTCAGCATTTTATTGACTGCATGATAGAGTGCGTTTGAATATGATTACATAGTCAGTTAACATTTTTGTGGTTTTAATGATGGCTTATGTAATGATCAAGGTCAATAGAGAAATTTAGAGATTTTATATTATGAATTATGGAAAAAAATTGTGCAGAGAGTGAAAACTCACGCATGCTCAGTATCTACTGTGAAGCTCTATTCATTTATTGGGCATATCATAGCTTTCAATTAAAAATGGTTGATTGGGTTTAAGATTGACTTTTATGGAAAAAGTGGGGCATGGCATAAATGATCCTTTTTTTCTCTTCCTGATACATTTATTATTTCTCTTCAGCACAAAGAAGGATATTCAGGGTGTCACCATCATCTGTAACACTTAAGAAGTGTCCAGGATGTGAGACAGATATTTATTCCTGTGAAGGCCCCATGGTGCATTCTGGTACGTGGTTGTTTTATTGAATTATAGATAATGTTAGGCACTGTAACCTGGAAAGTGGATTGATTTAGGAACCCTCCAGCATTTCTTCTAGTACTCAACAATTTTTTTCTTTAAAGGAGAGATCTGAGGAGTTCTGCTCTGGCATTTTTTGTTCTGTAATTCTCTCACTGATATGGACATTAGCAACCAATGCCAAGACACTTTCTTTTAATGGTTAGAAGATATCTCTCTAAACCACAATCTATAATAGTAAAGTGTAGCTTAAACTTCAAGTCCTGGCATTTGTATCCTCCTCCTAATTTCCCTCCTTCTTCACAATACAGTACAGTAGCTCTTAGGGTCATCCAGACCAAACCACTCCCTTCGCCTCCCACAGGCCTTACAATACAGTCTCTTGCACTCTCCACACAGCTACCTGAGGGCAAAAGACAAACCGCCTGCCTTTGCTGACCCCTCCAGTAACTGTTTGTCCAGACAGTTACAGGATGTGGTTAACATGTCTGTTCACCTCCCATAACAAAGCTGGCAAAAAACATCTCTGGGATGCGGTCAAGACACCTGCACCCCCGACTCAGCTCCCCCACCCCAACTCAGCCCTTCTGCACACCCAACTCAGCTCCCCCACCCTGGCCCAGTTCGTCATCCTATAAAGCCCTGCTGTAGTCTTTAAGTGGGACTGCCTCCTCTGCTTTTGTTGGGAGGTAGCCTGGCAGGACTGACAATAAATCAGCTTGCCTGAATTTGGGTCTACTGGCCTCATTCCTTTCTCGGCTATCCTTCCAATTATCCATTACAGTAGCCTAGCGTCTCTCATCTTCCAAGTACTAGGCCCATAATTTTCCATTTATTCTTGCTGTACTAATTTCTACAAACCAAAAAGATTAAACATATAGTATGCTGAGGACGAAACTCTAATTTTTTTATCTTGCCCAAATTCCTATCTAAAGGGTCTGGGGAGTCAAGCCCTACAAATCACAAATTCTTATCAGGGTTTTATTTAACCCTATATATCATGATTTACTTTCCAACCTGACTCTGGCATAACATTATAAGACAAAGAAGAAAATAAAAAGATTTTACTCCAAAACATGTTTCTTTGCCATATTTTTAAATGGTCCTGCAAAGCTGTTCTTTGCAGGGGTGTGGGGGGGGGGGGGGGGCGGAATTTGCATCTGTAAAGAATATTAACATACCTAGATCTTTTTCTTCCAGACCCTCCCAATCCTAAAGAGATTAACTAATATCTGAATTGGAAACATTTGTTTCCTATTGTCTCTAAGGACAGCGAGTATAAGACTTCAAAAGAACTTTGGTCTCCACAATCTTTATCTTAACCTAAACATTCCCTTTCTATCTCTCGCAGGTCATTAGACAAACTCAACCAATTGTCAACCAGAAAATGTTTAAATTCACCTGTAGCCTGAAAGTCCCCCCACCCCGCTTTGAGTTGTTCCCCCTTTCTGGACCAAACCAATGTATTTCTTAAATGTATTTGATTGATGTCTCACGCTTTTCTAAAATGTATAAAACCAAGCTGTGCCCCAACCACCTTGGGCACATGTTCTCAGGACCACGTAAGGGCTGTGTCATGGGCAATGGTCACCCATATTTGGCTCAGAATAAGTCTCTTCAAATATTTTACAGAGTTTGACTTCTTTTGTCAACAATGCCATGGCTCATAACCTCAAAATACTTGACAAATAGGAAAAAAAAGTTAAACACAATTGTCATCCATCCCATATACACAGTAATTCTTAAAAATAAAGATAATTTACATTCAAGAGAGAGAAAAACTTGAATTACTGACTAGTTAATGGCTAATTACTGAAGTAAACATACCTATCAAAATGGTTTTTGGTGAAACAAACGGAAGTAGTAGTTTTTTAAAAATAGCATTGCTAAGAAGAGAAAAATGACAGAATTATAGGGTTTTAAATTTTATCTGAAAAGGTAATATATTAATTCTAAGTGGATGATATAAATTTTAGTATGTATACTTCAATACCAGAAGCAACCATTGAAATTTTATTCAACAATATATGGTCCAAAGCCAATAAGTAAATCAAAACATAATTTGAAAATATTTAAATAAGCAGAAACACTATAGAAGAGGGAAAACAGAGGAATGAAAATCTGAAAGGAGAAATAGAAACTGATAATAAAGGGTAAGAACTAAATTCAATTATATCAATGATTATATTAAATATAAATGGTCTAAACTCATCCATTAAAAGAGAGATAGGCAGATTAGATAAAATATAAGATTTAATTATCTATGGTATATAACAAATCCACTTTAAACATTATGATGTAAATAGATTAAAAGAAGGGATAAGACTTCTCATTTCAGCTTGGAAATGTAAAGAACTACAAGAGTAGTTGCGACTGTCTTAAATTGAAATAAAAAGCTCACCAGCCTGAAAATCAACAATTTTTCTTGGCCACATCAGCAAATGGAGATAAAAGAGTAGAGAGCCACATCCAAATTCAGAGAACCACTATTGAGATCAGCTTACCTGGAACCGATTACCTCCCGCTGGCTAAAACCATAAACTTGTAGCAACATTTAAACGCTAATTTTCATAAATTGCTGGGGCTGAGTGTTGACTAATTTGAGAGTCAGCAACTAATCAGAGTCACAGCCTTAGGTTTTACCACCCTGAGCTGCACCAGCTTCTCAAGGTGAAGAGCCAAGATAAATCACCTCTCGTCTTTGACAGGGAGAGGGGAAAGGTAACAATTTTGAAATAGACTCAGTGTGTTATCTTCAATAAAGACATACTCTCCAGTAAAGAAGAATTTCCTGGAGATTTATCTCACAGAGGAAGGAAAAAAATGACCCCAATTCAACCACTTTGAGCTTTCCTTTCTCATCTGAGTGGGATCTTGTAAGAAACAATGTGAAAGTCATAGTCATAGGGATGCAATCTTATGAGAAGACCGATTTAATCATAAGATTATCACCTACTTCCCCTCTTTGATTGTTCATACTATATTAATGAATCTCTTGTTTAAGACCAGCACATTATAGCTGAAAGAGTTGCAGTGTTTAGACTCTCTTTATAAAGGGGTTTTTAGCAAAACCCAAAGAAAACAGCAGAGACAAAACTAAAAAGATCAAAAATATCCTATAAAAATGCTTGACTAGTACTCTTCAAAACTGCGAAGGTCATCAAAAACAAAGAAAGGCTGAGAAATTGTCACAGACCTGAGGAGCCCAAGGAGACATGACAAACAAATATAATGTGATTTTCTGGGCAGGACATTAAACAGAAGACATTAGGTAAAAACTAAGTAACCTGGTGGTCTTTCACTAGCTTTACAAAGGTAGTTTAGTTTGGGAGAAGGGTTATTATCATTTAAACTATAAACTAAATGTCTCCCAAAGTTAGCTTGGCCCAAGCCCAGGAATAATTAAGGAAGGCAGTTTGGAGTTTAAAGGCAAGATGGAGGTTAGTTAGATCAGATCTTTTTTGCTGTCATAATTTTCTGTTATAATTTTTGCAAAATAGATTTCACCATCTCAATTTTTCTGTATATCTAAACGTGTTCTAAAAAATGAAATTTATTCAAAAATTAAAAGGTAAACAATACATCATGCAATGACATTAATATGCTTCAGTGACTATATTATTATAGTTACTGAAAAACACTATAACGACATTAGCAACGACATTAATATGCTTCAGTGACTATATTATTATCAGGAAAAGCAGATATGGTTAATTTTATGTGTCCATTTGATTAAATATGGAGTGCTCAAGGGCTGGTTAAATATTATTTTGCTGAGTTTGTGAGGCTATTTCCAATAGAAGTTAAAATTTGAATCAGTTTCAGTAAAACAGATGGTCCTTCCTGATGTGGGTGGGCATCACCTAATCTATTGAGGATCTGAATAAAACAAAAAAGGCAAAGGAAAGAAGGATTTGCTGTCTGCCTGACTGATTGGGCTAGAGCTTCACTTTTCTTCAACCTTCGGCTCAGACTATCACAGACCATCAACTCCCCTGGTTCTCTGGTGTTTGGATTCACACTAGGACTATACCACTGAATTTCCTGACTTGCTGGCGTTCCAGGACTTTGTGGGACCTTATAACCTCTGTAATTACATGATGCAGTTCTATATAACAAATCACATATAGATGTGTGTGTCTGTGTGTGTGTGTGTCTCTACAAAATCTCCTATTGTTTTGGTTTCTCTGTAAATCAATGACTAATAAAATACTGATTAATACACACCAAACAAGAAAAATTACTCAGGATAAAATAGGATGTTTTATAATGACAAAAGGATTCATTTATTAAGGATTAATTCATTCATCCTAAGTTTACATGCACCTTATAATTGGGGTCCAAAATACAGGAAGAAATATTGCTAATATTGAAAGGCTGAAAACTGCCATTATAATTAGACACCTTAATGCACTCCTCTGTAATTGGATGAGTAAGTAGATTAAAAAAAATCAAATATATAGAACATCTGAACATTATCAGTTATCTTATTTGTCATTTTTATCACAATATATTGAGAAACAGCAGAATAGAAATTCTCTTGAAGTGTGCTTAGACATTACCAAGGTAGACACTATTGTGTATAACAATCATACCTCGTTAATTTAAGGTTAATTAACAGAATTGAAATTATTCAAAGTATGTTCTTTGATCAAAGGGAATAAAATTTAAAAACTGATTAAAAAAAGGATAACTAGAAAATCCTCAAATATTAAGGTACTTTCTTAAAAGTATCTTAATTATCCATGTATCAAGAAGAAATTCTAAAGGGAAATTAGAAAATATTTTGACTATAAGGAATATAAAAATACAGCATATCCATATTTGTGAGGTATAACTTAGAGAAAAATGTAACATTAAATACATATATATTAGAAAAGAAGAAAGAACTCATGTTTATAATTTGTTATCACCCTAAGACACTAACCAATCAGAACAAAGTTAATACAGAGCAATCAAATAGAAAGAAATAAGAAAATAAAAGCATAAGTAGATAAGTGGGTGAAAATAAAACAATATGGAAATAAGTGAAGTAAAAACTGTATCTTTAAAGAAAATTAATAAAATTAATAAAGCTTTAATCACATTTTCTAAGGAAAAAAAAAGGGTGAAGCCAGAAATTATCAACATTGTTGATGCCACAGACATTAAATTATAATTAGGAAATTCTACAAACAACATTATTGACATAAATTTAACAAGTTACATGAAGTGACTTAACCATAAATAAAATGCACTCTACCAACATTCGCCAAAGATGTATTAGATAAATTAAATAATCTAATGTAGAATAAAAGCATTGTATTTGCATTTAAAACCACCCTGCAAACAAACAAACAAAGAAACAACCAAAAATGAAACAGATCCGGATGGTTAATTCTATCATTTAAAAAATAAATATTACTGCTACACAACTCAATCAGAAAATAGATCATTTTCCTACGCTTAAAACAAAACCAGCCACAGACATTACAAAAATCAATCAATAAAAAAACTCGACAGAATAATACACCTCATAAACATAGCTGAATCAATTCTAAAAATTAGTGAATTGAGCAATGACTGTCAATAGATGCAGAAAGAACTCTTGACAATTTCAACATCAGGTCATAATTCAAAAAAAAAAACTCTCACCAAATTATGAATATTAAAAGCATCTTTCCTCATTCTAATAAGGACATCTACAAAAAACTACAGTTAACATCTTGCTTCATTGTGAAATACAGTTTTCTCCCATATTAACTTCCTAGGGCAACCTTAACAAACCACCAAAAACTGAACGACATAAAAGAAAAGAAATTTGTTTTCTCACAGTTCTGAAAGTTAGAAGTCCAAAATCAAAATGGCGGCAGGAGCTATCTCCTCTGAAGGACATCGGGAATAATTGTTTCTTGCCTCTTTCCATGTTTGTTGGCCCTCTGCATTGCTTTGCTTGTGGCAACGTAACTCCAACCTCCACCTCCATCTTCATATGGCTCTCTTCTCGCTGTTTGTCTGTTTCTAAATCTCTCTTCTTATACAGACACTAGTCACTGGATTTATTACCCATCTGAAGCCAGTATGACATGTTAAATTCCATTTGCACAAGCCCTATTTCCAATTAAGGTCAGAGTCATAGGTACTAAGGGTTAGGGTTTCAACATATGTTTTTGAGCAACAAAATTTAATTCACAACATCCCCTATGACCCTAAACTAGGCAGGTTTATATGATCTCATACATCCTATTCAATATTGCACTGGAAGTCCTAGCAAGTACAGTAATAAACCGATACAATTAAATATATTGACAGTACTTGATACTGAAAGTAAATGACAGCTTACCTTATACTTTTTAAAATGAACATGGTAAGTGTATTAACCAGGGTTCTCCAAAGAACCAGAACCAATAAGATATGATGATTGTATATATAATCTCTTCTCTCTCTATTATATATTACATATTAATATATAATATATGCAGTTATATTATTCATTAATATTATATATTATATATCTTATAATCTCATAATTATGTATTATATATTATTATTAAGAGGTTATAAGATTATATATTAGGATGTTATATATAATATGTAGAAAGAGAGAGATCTAGATCTACATAAAGTTGATATAGGTCTATATATATTTTATATATAGATGTGTTTATAAAGAAAGATATGTATCTATATAGAGAGAGATAGCTATAGGTCTATATAAAGTTGCTATAGATATATAGAGAGAGAAAGAGAGAGAGAGTTTGAGAAACTGAGTCATGTGGTTATGTGGTTGGGGGTATTGCAATTTCAGAACTTGCAGAGCAGGCTGGAGGCTGGAAATTCTGGAAATAGTTGATATTGTGATATTGCAGTCTTGAGTCTAAAGGCAATTTGAAGAAAGATTTATTTCCTCTTTGGGAGATCTCAGTCTTTTCTTGTAAGGCCTTCAACTGATTATAAGAGACCCACCCATATTACGGAGGATAATCTGCTTTACTAAAAGTCTGTTTGTGTAAATGTTAAGTACATCGAAGAAATACCTTCATTAGCAACAGCTATGCTGGTGATGACCAGTAACTGGGTCTCATACCTTAGCATAGGCGACACACAAAATTAACCATCAAACTGAACAATACTTTGAAACATTTTTATTTGAATTTTAGATTCTATATTTTTGATGTATATATAGTTGGATTTGGCTCCATAGATAGTTAAGTGTGGACATGGAATGAAAAGTATTGAAATAAGCCTGTGATCAAATAGTATATTTGTTCTTAGATCAAAGTAAAATATATATTTGATGTTGGGGTTTAACTGAAATGAATAGCTCTTAGCTACAGCTCATGAACAGAGAATATAGGCAAAGACATATTTGATTTAAAAAATTCTCTATTACTATCTGCACAAGAAGGCATTTGAACCAGCATCCTTCTGACAGTTAAGGTAGCGGCATCTTTATCTGACATAATAGTCTCCATTTGAAAATTCTGTCATTCTCTACAATGATAATTCTTGTTACTGTTCATTGATGGGAGAGGGAATTGAACATATGGATGAAGTTCTCAAGGCTGCATAATCAGTTCATGGTGTTCATATGCTGTTTTACATAGAATGTAAACCAGATTCTATCATTTTGAAAGCAGTATGTCAATTAAACGGATTGAGAAAATATCCTTTGGAAAAATAAGAAAACTCATTTGTAATCAAATGTATGAGACATATCATTATGACTATTTTTTTCTACTATCAACTTTATAAATTCAGATTCAATTATGAAGGTCACAAAAAACATAAAAGCACAAACCTCTGCATATTCCAGGGGATTAGAACTCAGTATTTTAGCTTTTCGTTCCCTTTCATTTCTAAATTGCTTTTCCTTTTTGATGTTTCTTTTTTTATATTTTTGAAGTAACCTCCTTGATAGTCTAATTGCTCTATGGTTTTTTGTTTTTTTTTTTTTTTTTTTTTTTTTTTTTTTTTTTTTTTTTTTTTTTTTTGAGACGGAGTCTCGCTCTGTCGCCCAGGCTGGAGTGCAGTGGCCGGATCTCAGCTCACTGCAAGCTCCGCCTCCCGGGTTCCTGCCATTCTCCTGCCTCAGCCTCCCGAGTAGCTGGGACTACAGGCGCTGCCACCTCGCCTGGCTAGTTTTTTGTATTTTTTAGTAGAGATGGGGTTTCACCATGTTAGCCAGGATGGTCTCGATCTCCTGACCTCGTGATCCACCCGTCTCGGCCTCCCAAAGTGCTGGGATTACAGGCTTGAGCCACTGTGCCCGGTCGCTCTATAGATGTTTATCATTGTGAACAATAACTTGTATTGTTAAATGGCTTTTTGTAGTTTTGCTTTTAATGGAGGTTTAGATATAAGGCCTATGAAAGTAATAATACTCCCATTGTATATAATGAATGTGTTCTCAATGAGTAAACAAAAACTTACTATAAAATTTGCTTGTAACAAAGAAGTTTATTTCTAAGAAACGATTGTGTGTTTGTATTTACATGTATTTACATACAAACCTATATACATATGTATGTACATATACATTTAAAGAACTAATGTTTTGTCATTTTATAATGCAATGACTCTATTACAATTTACGACAATTCACTGCATCCAGAGGCCAAATTAGAAGTTTATTTATATATTTTTTTCTTGCAAATTCTATGAAGATTCATCATTACTGAGATTCATTATATATTTTTTGTAAGACTTATTTGCTTCATTAACTCATCTTGATCATTTATCATTAGTATCACATTTAAATATATGAAGAAATATTTCTGAATTTGAGTAAAGATTAAGGTATTCAATATACTGTCCTTAATAACATTTTTTAAAGTTATGATTATTATTAACAACATTTGTATTATGTTTTATCAGTGTTTCTACTTACATGGTGAGTTAATTATAAGATTTACTTAAATAAATTTAACCATCATGAGAAAATTAAGTTGACTCTCAAAGCGTATTCCCCTACAGCTTTCTCCAAAGAATATATATTTTACTAAGATTATTGAAATTAGATTTTCCAATAGTGGCGACCTTCACCCTACGGGGTGGTAGGTTTGCACAGGGAACATGTCCTTCAATGTATCAATTCCCTGTATTCTAACTTTTATCTGATCATGTTTAGCTTATGATTCAGCAACCAATTCTGAATAGGCTTTAACTATTTTTATGCTGGTGCACCTTATCAGTTTTCACTTAGACCTAGACCTTCTACATCTATTTTTCACCCAAGGACTTATCCGACATAACAAATAGACACTGCTCTTAGGAAGCACTCTGACATCCAAATATATGAACCCAGCTGTTCAAAAGAGTTACCCCTGATACCGTCATTATTGATCTAATAGGAATAGATATTGGTGGACAAATCTTCCTTGTTTCATGCTGCTAGCAGTCAGTTCTAAGATACATTTAATAATATTTCTTAAAAGGTCACAGGTGAGATCAGCATTAGCCAACCATAGTAGTTACCAACTTGATAACTAAGCCTTGTGTTTTCTGTTTTTCATTCTCTGTTTCCAATTCCTGTTCTCTGGGATGATCTACAAAATATATCCCCTATATTATAAACCTTTGTTTTTGGTTCTTCTTTTCCTGGATGAAGACTAACCATACATTCAAATACTTTGACAAATACTGTATACAAATTTTTTTTCATAAAATGCATAAAACACACTTAGTTTAATGGAAGTCTTGAGAAATCCAGCAGTAAATAAACTTGCTTACTTCATTTTACCTAGAATTTCCCACTTATTTGACCACAAAGCCTTCCTTTCCTCTACATAATTCCTATTAACATCTTCATGCTAAAACTACGTTCATGGCAAAGTCACTAATAATGTATCTCTCCTATCATTCCAGTATAAATTTAGTTCATGGAACTATAAAAATGATTCATCCTTTATCTTAATTTTTATGATATTATTATTGAGAACCTTAATCTTTGCTGTGAGTTAGCAATTGATTCATATATTCTAGACATGTTTTCAAAACTGTTATCTAAAACTATTCGCAATTCTTGTTTTACTTGCAAACAACTGCCCCAAAACCTTGGTAAAGATAGTATAAACTAAAATTTACTTTTTAAAAAGGTAAATAATTAAATAATTATTATGTGAAAGATCATTTGGAAAAATCATTAAAAATGTTATTTAAAAAGAAAGAACATTATTCCCTTAAAGAAGTTATAAATATTAAAAAATAACCAGAAGAAAAACCAACAAAAATAGAATGCTTAGCCTTCCATCATATTCCTTCCTTGAAGAAATGTGGCTGGCATTGGTCAATGAAACATGTGTGTAATTAACATGCATTATTTCTTTCATTGTTCAGTATTTGGAGTAGCACAAGTTGAAATGAAGAAATCACTAATTCAAGTATCAGAAAGTAAAGAAGTGCTCAACACATTTTTTTGTAAAGGATGCAGGCTTGCCAAGGGAACATTTGGTCAAAGTCATGCAACAAGTTTCTAAGAAGTTCCGAACTTTCCCACATTTTCCTGTCTTCTTCTGAGCCCTCCAAACTGTGACAACCTTTGCCTGTTACCCCATTCCAAAGTTGGTTTTATATTTTTGGGTATCTTTATAGCAGTACCCCACTTTACCAGTACCAATTTACTGTGTTGGTCCATTTTCACACTGCTGATAAAGACACACCTGAGACTCAGTAATTTATAAAGGAAAGATATTTAATTGACTTTCAGTTCCACATGTCTGGGGAGGCCTCAGAATCATGGCAGAAGGCAAGGAGGAGCAAAGTCACATCTTATATGGATGGTTGCAGTGCCACAGGCACTTGTCACCACACCCAGCTAATTTTTTAAATATATATTTTTGTATATTTTTGGGTTTTTTTTCCTTTTTCAGCAGTCTCTCTCTCAACCTTTTGTGGTAGCAAGGATAAAAAGAATTACTGTTGCAAATCAGCTAATTTTAAAATGAAGCATTGCACTGGATTATATTGTTGAACTCAATATTATCTCAGAGGTGGTTTAATGTGGACAAAGGTAGCATAAAAGTCAGTGTCAGAGTGACACAGTGTAAGAAAGACTTGACAAGCCATAGCTGCCTTTGAAGATGGAAGAAGCCATAAGCCAAGGAATGCAGGCTGCCTCTAGAGGTTGGAAAAGGCAAGAAAATGTGTTCTACTCAAGAGCTTCCAGAAAGAAATATATTCCTGGAAACTTGATTTAAGCTCAGAGAGACCCATTTTAGATTCTTAATTAACAGAACTGTAAGAGATAAATTTGCGTTGTTTTAAGCTACTGAATTTGCCATAATTTTTGTGGCATCAAATGGGCAACTAATATACCTCTCATGGGTTTCATTTGCTATCGAATGCTACATGCTCCCTTGGGTATGGTGATGCCCACAGGATGAGTACAAACCCTCATAGGTGCCTGCACTCTGCTAGAAAACTCAGTATGCACAAGGTGAGCACCCAATCTTGACATTTCCTGCAGCCAGCCCAGGCCCCTACCAAGCCCAACTGGCAGCAGTGTCTGGGTCAGGGGTACAGGTTTGGCAGCCAATAAACCATCCTGGGAGAGTCAGAGAAGTGGCAGGAGATCCAACTGCATTTGAGCTAAGTCCCTTAAGCCTCCTGTAAGTGCTCAATTTCCCCAAAATACAAAGTTCAAACAAATCAAACAAAATACAAGTGCAAACATAGCACTATTAAAAATTTTAAGAAAGCAAATGGAGAGCATTAAGCACCAAGTATGAGGGCACTTTCTGTGTAGGGGAGCCTGTATTATTGCACTGGATGTAGGTCCACGGAGCTGGTCCTGTTGTTTATGGAGAGAGTAAACCACAAGGGCAATGAGACCCTGAACCTAGAGAGGAACCCTGGTTTCCCTGATACTGCGAAAGAGTCACAATATTCCACAGAGAAGATACTTGGGTTTGCCTCAGTTCAGGAAATTGTGGATGATGTAAGCTGGCTTCTACCAGCAGCAGACTCAGCAGTGAGGCTTTGGATGAAACTTTATACGGAAGGTGATCTCAAAAGGCACTGGCAGTGTAGTGAGGAAGTCAGTCAGGGCAATGAAGTAATCTAATGAGGATATGTTAACAGCAGGTTACAGCTATTAGCAGTTAGGCGTCTGTCCTGCTAGAGATCTTCAGGAGGCTGTGTGCACACATCAGAGATGTCCCTCATGGGGGTAAAACAAAACATGGGATATTTAGCCCCCTATTTTGTCATTGATTAAAGGTTGCTCTTAGAAGTGTTAATTCCTGATACTTCCTGTGTGCTTCTCATTGGGTTGATGCTTGTTTAATTCTTCTTTATTTCTTATTGGATTCCTTTCTGAGCCACTGCCAACCACCTGTCATGACAGCAATTGGAGAGGAAGCTGTTGAATAATGGACATGAAAAAACTATTTCATATTAAAATATAGAACATATGTTACACATGAGAACTGTTGGATCTAATATGTGCTTTTCACACTGTGGAATGAGAAGAGATATACCTATTCTGATTATCTGGAGCTTACACCTGTCAAAGATGCTGTCAGAAAATAAGCTGGATTCTTGCTGGCTTTCTCCTCCTGACCATCTGGTGGCACTTCACAAACAACAGAAAATTTTCCACAATTATTTAAAGTATGTGATTATAGAAAGTTTAGTGCAAGGTTACTCAACATTTTCTAAGCTCCTTCTGTTTAAAGGGTACAGTATTATTTTTTACCCTGTCATATGTTTGAATTTTTGTGTAAACTCATGGGACAATGATAAAGTAAATAAAGAAATATGGAACAAAGCAAATATGTCTTAAATATATATATATATATATATATATATATATTGTTTTTACTGGATGCAGAAAGGAAGGACACATAGTATCCTTAAGAATAAACTTAAATTATTAGAAAAAGAAATACTCTCATCTCACTTACACCTTGCTCTAATCTCTCTTTCTTTCTTTTTTTTTTTTTTTGAGACGGAGTCTCACGCTGTCGCCCAGGCTGGAGTGCAGCGGCCAGATCTCAGCTCACTGCAAGCTCCACCTTCCGGGTTCCCGCCATTCTCCTGCCGGAGCCTCCTGAGTAGCTGGGACTACAGGCGCCGGCCACCATACCCGGCCCATTTTTCATATTTTTTTTTTTTTTTTAGTAGAGACAGGGTTTCACCGCATTAGCCAGGATGGTCTCCATCTCCTGATCTCGTGATCCGCCCGTCTCGGCCTTCCAAAGTGCTGGGATTACAGGCGTGAGGCACCGCACTCGGCCTTGGCCTACTTTTAAAACTACCCGCTCTCGTGAAAACTGAGCCACAATAACTGCATTAACGCCTTTGTGAAGGCTGTGCCTTCATGACCCAATCACTTTCTGTTAGGCCCCACCTCTCAACACTGCTGCAATGAGTGGTAAGTTCCCAACATGTGAATTTTGGGGGCCACATTCAAACCACAGAAGTTGAGATATGCAGCCAACAGACACATGAAAAAATGCTCACCATCACTGGCCATCAGAAAAATGCAAATGAAAACCACAGTGAGATACAATTGCACACCAGTTAGAATGGTGATCATTAAAAAGTCAGGAAACAGGTGCTGGAGAGGGTGTGGAGAAACAGGAACATGTTTACACTGTTGGTGGGACTGTAAACTAGTTCAACCATTGTGGAAGACAGTGTGGCGATTCCTCAAGGATCTGGAACTAGAAATACGATTTGAGCCAGCCATCCCATTACTGGGCATATACCCAAAGGATTATAAATCATGCTGCCATAAAGACACATGCACACATATGTTTATTGTGGCACTATTCACAATAGCAAAGACTGAACCAACTCAAATGTCCATCAATGATAGACTGGATTAAGAAAATGCGGCACTTATACACCATGGAATACTATGCAGCCATAAAAAAGGATGAGTTCATGTTCTTTGGAGGGACATGGATGAAGCTGGAAACCATCATTCTCAGCAAACTATCGCAAGGACAAAAAAAACCAAACACCACATGTTCTCACTCATAGGTGAGAATTGAACAATGAGATCACTTGGACACAGGAAGGGGAACATCACACACTGGGGCCTATTGTGGGGAGGGGGGAGGGGGGAAGGATAGTATTAGTAGATATACCTAATGTAAATGAGGAGTTAATGGGTGCAGCACACCAACATGGCACATGTATACATATGTAACAAACCTGCACGTTGTGCACATGTACCCTAGAACTTAAAGTATAATTTTAAAAAATCATTAAAAAAAGGAATATTTGAGTTTGGTTGATCAAAGTGGTATAGGTTGCAGTTTGCTTACAACAAATCTGTTTCCCTATTTCCCATGTTAACAGATTCCAACTTTTTTCAGGACTACATGCAAATATATCCACTTCCAGCATTGTCTTTCATCTTAGTGTGTTCCAGCCAAGAAGAGGCAGGGGAATGTCTCTGAAGATGGCATTCGTTCCCAAGAAAAATTTGAAAGACTTACTATAAGAAAACACTTTTACTATTGTAAACATGGATTTTGAAGATGCAGCAGCTACCTTAAAATCATGAGGCAATAAGAATAAGGACTAAAGCGTACTAATTTAAGCATACTGGAATACAAAATTCCTGAGTCCTTGATGGCAAAATGGAACTGCCATCCAACCCTGACTAACCCTTTCTAAACTCTTTGGGGCCATGGAACAAGTAAATCCCTTACTTTTTCAGCTGTACTAGTTGAGTTTTATGTTATTTTCAGTTGAATATATGCCTAAATAATATAGTCAGTAAAAACCTTTGAAAAATTATATTTAAGCAAAAATCTGACAACCATGAAGCAGTTTTGAGACAATTTGATAAGTTTTCTAGACTAAGATAATGTCTAGCACAGAGTTCCCAAAACAAGAACAAGGTTGGTGTTTTTGAGGGCTTGTGGTTAGGAGTAAAGTATTTCCTCATTCCTTGTGGTATCTGCACTGAAGCAAAGTATATAATTTTTGTTCTTCAATTTGTAGCAGTCCTTTCAGAGTCAAAGGGACTATTATTTTCTATTATGTTGAAACATCAGGTATAAATTGGAACTGCCTTGGGCAAACTGGAAAAGTCTATTATATAGACTTTTTATGTTGTATAGAATTACAACATAATGTTTGACTAAGAAATTTTTTTGGTGAAATAATACTTTATAAAATCTATCCTTAATTTTCAATATAATAAATTTTTAATTTTTTCTAGGTCTTCCCTTGGAATTTTTTAATCATTGTGATATGCTATTTTCATCAAATTTATCATTTTAATTGTCATGACAGACTCATAACCTATTGAATGAAAGAATTTCCAAGATGGCCAAGATATATTTTGTCATTAATAGTAATGGGCTCGGGTGTCCTTAACTACAGATACAAAGAAAAGATTCATATAAGGTGCACTATTTCAGAGCCATTCTTCCCTATCTATTTTAAAAGAAGTGCTATCGTTTACTTTAGACTGCCAACCTAAAATCAGAGCCAAGAAGCCTTAGGGAGCCCAGTGACCTACTCAGAGAAGGTAAATTTGCTCACAAGCTGTTATCACTGAATTCTGGGTAGAAAGTGGTGGTGAATTTGTAAGTTCTGTTCTGCACGTCATGCCAGCGATCTTGTTTGCTATGCTGGAGTGTGACTGCAAATTCAAACAACTCCTTTCTATGAAATTAGCTGAGATGTATTTGATCTAATATGTGTCCCAAAATGGGATTACATGCATGTACTGGTTGGTGCTGTTAAAAATTCATTGTTTATGTCAATATTTGCTTATGTAAATATATGTAAACATAGGACAAACTTTTTTTACAGTAAACAGTGGAATCAAACTATTATTGTGTCATTAGATTTTGTTTTCAATTTTAACATATATTCTATGCAGCCCTGAAATCAATGCCTATAAATCTATCACAATATTTTCAATAATTTTATACAAATTTTACTTAACCATAGCTCTCTCTCACTGAACTCCTAGAAATTTCTACCTTTATTCTATCAAAAATAATTATGTGATAAATATCTCTGTGTATATTAATATAAATGCGATGTTAATTCCAGATATATATTCAGAAGAAAAATATCAATTTAAAGTCCACATTGTGCTTCAAACCTTACTCCAGACTCTGATATGAAAGTGTCTGTGTGCTTTTTTCCTATTTGGAAATCATTTAAATGCCTATAAGAGGATCACTAAGTACACTGTTAATACCTGCACACAATTAAATAATCTTCTGCTGTAAAAATTAATGAGAAAGATTTTCTCAATATATAGTGATAGCTCTCTCAAATATAGAGCTATCACCAGGATATCATTTTAAATCAAAAGAGCAAAGGGTAAATAATAAACACATTAGGCTACCTTATAAGTAAGAATGTACTTTCTTACATAAAATGTACACTCCCAACAGTGTACAAAGGTTACTCGTCCACATCCTAGTCAGCCTTCAATAATACATATTTCCTTTAATTAGTGAGAATACATATGAAGATAATTGAAAATATGCAAATGATGGAGAAAATCATTAAATCAAAAACTGGATTTATAAAAGTTTTATTATTTTTGCCTTAATTTATATTCTTACATATAAAATACCTTACATATAAGGTAGGAATACATTCTTTCACAGAAGGTAATGATATATATTTCCTTAAATTGACAAAAGTAACACTAAAAGCAGAAACCAAAAGCTAATATAATGTGTACAAGAAGAGGAAAGTACAGGTAAAATAAAAAGAAAAATAAAATTTCTGAAAAAATATTATCAGATAATTTCATCACCAGCACAAATTTTTCATATATGCAAAAATAAATTTAAAGCAAAAAGACTAAAAAGTAAATGTAAACATTTAAATAAAATTGAAAAACATATATACCCTAGGTAATTAAATAATCAAGTCAAAGATATAAGAACACAGAAAAAAATAAATATTGCAAGGCTTTTTATAAGTGAAAGAAGATATTTGTCTCAACATTTATACTGAATTATATACTGAAAAAAAAACCTGCAAGCTGGGCACGGTGGCTCACACCTGTAATCTTAGCACTTTGGCAGGCTGAGCCAGGTGGATCACTTGAGGTCAGGAGTTCGAGATCAGCCTGGCCAACATGGTGAAATCCTGTCCTTACTAAAAGTATAAAATTAGCCAGTCATGGTGGTGCACACTTGTAATCCCAGCTACTTGGAAGGCTGAGGCAGGGGGATCACTCGAACCCAGGAGGCAGAGGCTGCAGTAAGCTGAGATCATACCACTGCACTCCAGCCTGGGCAACAGAGTGAGACTCCAACTCAAAACAAAATAAAACAAGCAAATAAACAAAAAAAGTGCAGCAAAAACATAAATTCACTAAGTACTTTGTTTTAGTTGTAACTAAAAGAAAAGTTCTATAAATTATTTTAAAATGCAAATGAATAATTATAATAAAGTGTCTGGTATGAATAATTTCAATGTAAAAATAAGAATAGAAATAGAAAATTATCAAATATAGTAAGCAAAAAATAGTAATATTAAGTATGAAGTAGAAATATCAATGTGAATTTAATTTTTCTTTTCAAGAATACATATTTCCTTTTATTAAGAATAGAAATGAGTACAATTGAAACTATAAAAACCATAGAGAAAACCATTAAACCAGAAATTGAATTTATATAATTGTCATTATTTCTTTCCTGAACACATCTTCTAAATATTTCTTAAATTTTTACATCTAAGGAATACATAGTAGGTGTATATATTTTTGTGGTATGCAAGATACTTTGATAAAGGTGAACAATTTATAGTGATCACATCAAGGTAAGTGGGATCACTGTCACCAGAAATATTGACCATTTTTGTGTTTTATAAAATTTCCAGTTATAATCTTTTTTTTTTTTTTTTTTTGAGATGGAATTTCACTCTTGTTGCCCAGGCTTGGGTGCAGTGGCACAATCTCTGCTCACCGCAACTTCCACCTCCCCGATTCAAGTGATTCTCCTGCCTCAGCCTGCTGAGTAGCTGGAATTACAGGCATGTGCCACCATGCCCGGCTAATTCTGTATTTTCAGTAGAGACGGGGTTTCTCCACGTTGGTCAGACTGGTCTCAAACTCCCGGCCTCAGATGATCCGCCTGCCTTGGCCTCCCAAAGTGCTGTGTCCAGTTATAATCTTATAGTTAATTTTAATGTACAAAAAATTTAAATGTACAAAAAATTATTGTTGCCTCTGGTCACCCTGTTGAGCTATTGAATATTATTAATAAATCTTATTTGTTCTATCTAACTATATTTTCTACCCATTAACCATTTGCACTTCCCCTAACCAATTACTCTTCCCACCCTCTGATAACCACCATTCTATTTTCTGTCTCATTGCAACTGTTTTAAAGTTTAGCTCCCACAAATGAGTGAGAACATGCAAAAATTGTTTTCCGGTGGTTGGTTTCTTTCACTTAATATAATATCCTATGATTCCATTAATGTTGTTGCAAATGACAGGATCTCATTCTTTTTTATGGCTGAATGTACTCCGTTGAGTACATGTACCACATTTGCTTTATCCAGTCATCTGTTGATGGACACTCAGGTTGTTTCCAAATCGTGGTTATTTTGAATAGTGCTACAATAAATATGAAAATGTATACATCTCTTTGATATGCGAATTTCCTTTCTTTAGCGCATATACCTAGCAATGGGATTTCTGGACCATATGGTAGCTCTAGTTATAATTTTTTTGAGAAACATCCATGCTGTTCTCCATAGTGGCTGCACAAATTTATATTCCCACCATCTGTACGAGGGTTACTGCTTCTCCACACAGAAAAACATAGAATACTGTACTTGTGATGTGTCAAGTACTCACACCTTGAATAGAAAGACTAAAATGTGAACTGATCAAAAAATAAGAACTACAACAACTTTTCAAGACATAGAGAAAATAATAAGATTTAAATAGAAACAATAAAATGTTAAAAAGCAGGGGAATGAAGTTAAGGTGCAGAGTATTTATTAGTTTGCTTTTTGCCTGTTTGTTTGCTTAGGCAAAAAGTGTTGTTATCACCTCAAAATAATGGGCTATAAATTAATACTTTGAAGCATTATGGTAACCTCACACCAAAATCACACAACTCATACACAAAAGATAAAAAAGCAAAAATCTAAATCATATCACCAGAGAAAATTTCCATCACTAAAAGGAATATAAGAATATAGGAAAGGGCCAGGTACAGTGGCTCACGCTTGTAATTCCAGCACTTTGGGAGGCTGAGGTGGGTGGATCACTAGGTTAGGAGTTCAAGACCAGCCTGGACAAAATGGTGAAACCCCATCTCTACTGAAAATACAAAAATTAGCTGGGTGTGGTGGCATGTGCCTGTAGTCCCAGCTACTCAGGAGGTTGAGGCAGTGAATTGCTTGAACCTGAAAACATCTGAATAGATGTAAAAAAAAAAAAAAAAAACCTAAGACCCAATGATCTGTTGCCTAGAAGAATCACACTTCATCCATAAAGACACTCAGGGGTGAAAAGTAACAGGATGGAAAAAGATATTCCTTGCAAATGAAAACAGAATAGAAACAAGATCGTACCACAGACTTTTTCTATATTTTGACATATGTCAAAAATTGTCATTTTAATTATTTAAAAAGCCATATAGAAGATAAAAAACCAGGCAAAATATTCATATTTCTACAATTCAACAACTATTGTGACCACTTAATGTTTCTACTCCTAATAAAACTTCTAGTTTTTGCTCATATATTTGTTTGTGCTTACTTATTTTATTTTAGCAAAATTATATTCTTAGAGAAACTATATCTCTTACTTTTATGCACTTGACATAATAGCAAATTTATTTTAAAAAGCATATTTGTTTTCTTGCAGTGTATTATTTTTATTATATCTTTACTAGAATAAGGTGTTTTTCTAAATTTTGTGGGAAAAGAGAGGAACACATAAGTAGATAGATAAATTATTATCCATTGTTACTTTCTATATTTTTAATTACTGGTGATATGATATTAGTGTTAACCAACACATTCTTTGCTTAAATCTGTATTTATTATTTTGCATACATATTATTGACCCACTTCTGTATTATCAACTTATAAATCTCTAAGGTTTTCAAAATCTCAGTTTTTAAAGACATTTTATATAGAAGAATAATCTAATGGTAACATTTACATATTAAATATTTCTATTTTAGATAGCTACAATTCTCAAAAAACAACTTAAAATATTTACAATAAAAGCTTTTCTAAAATTAATATACAAAAGAGATGGATATACTACGACTCCTCTCAAATAATGACTCAACTTGTTACAGGATTTCTATCTATAATGGATAGTAATGTTAAGGAAACTGCATTTAGATTTATTTGTGCATCTTCTTAAATAGTGGGGTTTTAAATATCAGGCGGGTAAAAGTTACTTGTGAGATTATTTCACAAGATGAATCCTTCACAGTGCATGAAGTTGCTGCAGGTGCTGGCTGACAGGTTTCATCTGAGTTTGAAATTCTTATGAAACTTCAAGCCCATTTCTGACTCGAAAAGGAAAATGAGAAATTGCAAAGACTTTAAAATCACAATGTGCCTGGGGCAAAGATGAAATTTAATTCAGCAAGTCCTATTACTCATGGCAGACAAAGCCAAAACTTGTTTTATTTTTATGATAGCACATTAACCTTTTTTGGAAAAATAAAAGGTAAAACTGGGGAAACAAACCTCATCCATTTTAAACTACTATAGCACGATAACATGTATATGATGAAACAAATTTTAAGGAAAAAACTTTACAAAGTTTTCAGTTTTTCATAAAATATTTAAATATATGTTTCATTTTAATAATGTCTGGAATATAAGTAATGACATTTGAATTTTAAACTTGCACGATCCAGGAAAAGATTTCACATTTAAAAGCTAAAGAGAAAACAAGAATGTGAAAGATATTAAATAACAATAGATTTTTTCAATTAAGTAACAGTATAATAGCGAGTAAAGCTATTACAAGTATATCTTTGACGTCTTAGAATCTCGGATTTCTAACAGAATAGCATCTGAAAATAAGGACCTTTAAAATATCAAGAATGGTTTTCAGGAGATCAGTACGTCAAAAATTTTACTTATATTCCCAAGTTTCCCATTTTTACACATCAAAACAGAAACACAGTGTGCTTTGGTTGTGATTAGTTTATTGCTTTCTTCGGTGATGAGTTCAGCATTGGTTGTGGAGCCTGGTGTTCCAGGCCCTTCTGCGCTCCACATCGTTCAGGCTTGGCCCTATCATGCCTGTGTGTTCACAATGTGTTCTACCACACATTCCTCTGAACTGCTGAACTCTGCAATGCCCAGTCTACAAAAATACATAATTAGGTTGTCAGAGCCACTCTCATTTGTCCTTATCTTGTCAATGCATGTGTACTATTTATTAATGAATTCCTGGGGCACTGTAACCACTACACCTCCCAATGGGCTTCTTACTAATATTCCTTTCTCTTCCCAAGAACACCAGTTTAATTAAATACCGTTGGCCTAAAGGTGCGAGACTCCCAATTCCATCAACAATCTTTCTTTACCATGTAAACTGCCTGCAGTTTGATTTTAGCTGCTTCCTAAATTGTGCCTGTGTCAGTACATTATTCCCTGGAAAGTTCATTTTTCTCCAAGAGGAACGTTGCACTTTTGTAGTTCCCTTTTACAGAAGGGGAATAACTTTCAAAAGACCCCAGTGTGTGCTTAAAACTGAGAATAGTACCAAATCCTACATACACTGTTTTTTCCTGTACATACATCACCTATGACAAAGTCTAATTAATTAGGCACAATAAGAGATTAAAAACAATAACTAAGATTAAAACAGAACAATCATGACAATACACAGTAATAAAAATAATCACATACTATGGTTGGATTTTTTGCAGTTTGAAGATACAACAGAAAATGTAGCACATGTATGTTTCCCTTCTTTACAATGTCACAAATAGAAGATTCATTCTTACTATGGATCTCAGCAACCTCAATAGACATTTTTGTCTTTCCCTATTAAGTCAAGAACCTTCACATAAAGGAAGCACTTTATGGCTTCTCTTTGGCATCACTGAATTGCCAGCATCACTACTTCTGTGCTTTGGGTCATTATTACATAAAATAAGGAACGTGAACACACGCACTACAGAACGTGTGACAGTCAATCTAATAATGGAGATGGCTCCTAAGTGACTAATGAGCCAGTAGCACAGACAGGTTGGATCTGCTGTACAAAGAGATGATTAATATCCTGAATGGGATGGAGAAGGGCAGCACTAGATTTTATCTCACTACTCAGAACAGAACCCAATTTAAAACTTAGGAATTTTCTATTTCTGGAATTTTCCATTAATATTTTTGGGGTGCCGTTGACTGCAGGTAGCTGAAACCTCGGAAAGCAAAACCAAGAATAAGGGGGACTACCATATAGATAAAATGCACTTTAGTTTCCTAGGCATGTATTACATCTCTTTTAGAGAGTAGATTTCTACACTGATTCACTCTACACCTGGAGCTGAAATATAATGGTGTTGCACAGGAAAACAGGTGAGTTACGGGAGTAAATGCTTCCAAAGTTACACGCATTTGTGTCTTTATTTTCATTGCAATATTGAAATTGTATTTACTCATTTTTGTCACTTTGCAAACATTTATTGAGCTTTAACAGGCACCGTGAAAGGCAAGTGAAAAACAAAAATTATGATTGAATATCTACCCCACAGATACACTATTTATTGAAATACAAAAATAATGACTGGACTCCTAACCCACAGTAACACTGTTTATTGATTTCATTAACAATCTTTCCTTCAGTATTGACCGCCCCAGAACATAACCAGAGGTTAAATGAATTGTGACATATAAAACATTTTGTGGCTTGACATATGTTTGTCAGTACATTTTAAAAATGACAATCCATTGGGCTACTTCAGGTCACACATTTGTTCATGTATTATTCATTCATTTATTTGTACATGTATTCATTCATTTATTCATTAATGTATATATTAAAAAAATATTTTTTGAGCGCATACTATGTATCAGGTCATGTTCTTGGCACTGTGAACAAGACACCTCACCCCTGATGAAGGGGTAAGTTGATGTTGAGTTAACAGGGAGTGAGCTGTTTGGAAAACAATTTGAGCTTAGATAGTTTATGTTGAATATCACGATTTAGTAGGTATCATGTATTTTGATTACAGTGCAATGTGATTGCAAATAGTGGTTTGATTTTTGAGGAAGTCATTGGTGGCTTTTTGAGAATAGTTTTGGTCATCATGGTGAAAGAAAATGCCTGTTTGGGGGGTATAGAAGGGAGAGTGGAAATAGAGGAATAAAAGCTATGATAAGCAACTTTGTCTAGGCATGTTGTTGCAAAGGGGAGGAAGAGAGTTGAGGAAATGCCTGGATAGGTGGTGGGGTGAAGATAACTGTTTGTTTTGTTTTGTTCTGCTTTGTTTTTAAATGGTGAGACAAAATAATAGTATACTTTATGATTGTGAGGATGTTCTAATAGAGAAGAAAAATGAGGATGCAAAAGAGAAAATGAAAAATTGCTAGCACGGTAACCTTGACAAATAGAATACGACCTGGTGTCTAACAGAGGAAGTGGTTGTATACCGAAGCGTGAGTAGTTTTATCAATAGAATATGTGAGTAAAGATACTGGTACATAAGTAGGCATGTAGTGGAAATCCACAAATTCCTCTTAAATTTTCTTAGTAAAGCATGAAGTTTTCTTTTTGAAAAATTTAAGTTAACACCCTATTGTATATGCTATATTTGATCTAAAAATACATTTTTTAGCTTAATTATCTTGTATTAATATTGGTTTTATTTTTCTTCCCTCCAGGAGCTCACATGTCAAATCAAAATGTAGAACATAATGGGTTAATATAGTAGATTCAGACTACTTGGTTTTGAAAAGTTGCTTTCCTGTAATTAACCATGTGATTTTGAGCAAGTTATTTAAACTCTCTAAGCCTGATCACTTCATCTGTAAAGTGGCAAAATAAAAATAAAAATGAGTAAAAATAAAAATAAATGCTTCTTAAGATTGTTGTGAAGATTTGTGAAGATACTGTCCAGTAAATGTCTTTTATGCAATGTCTAAAATAATATAACACTTTAACTATCATTAATCAAAATGCAGTGATGTTGCCATATATATATATATAATTTTCTAAATAAAAAATAAATACATGACACTTTCTTCAGCTATTTTTTCTTACTTATCCATGACTCTGTTTTAGTGACATAAGTGCCACCACTTCAAGACAAGTTCTGTATATTCAATTCCTGACATTCTCCTCCTCCTTTCCCTCCATTGTCTTATTTGACATGACCACACAGTATGAAAAACAATTTTTCTTCACTAGCTTCTGGCGGTTTCCTCTTGGCTTCAGTTAATAAATTATAACTACTTAATTATATGTATATGTATATGTATACGTATATGTATATGTATATGTAAATGTGTACATATACATATACATATATTTTTTTAAAACCCTAATTTTAAATAGGTAAATTTTATCTTTAGCCAAACAAGTCTTTAAAATTAAAGTTTCGCAGAGCATGGTGCCTCATGCCTATAATGCCAGCACTTTGGGATGCCAAGGTGGGCGGCTCACAAGGTCAGGAGTTCGAGATCAACTTGACCAACATGGTGAAACCCTGTCTCTACTAAAAATTAGCTAGGCGTGGTGGTGCACGCCTGTAATCCCAGCTACTCAGGAGGCTGAGGCAGGAGAATCACTTGAACCCAGGAGGTGGAGGTTGCAGTGAGCCAAGATCACGCCACTGTACTCCAGCCTGGTGACAGAGTGAGACTCCATTTCAAAAAAAAAAAATCAAAGTTTCAATAAGAAATGTTGAGATATTTCTTCTTAAAAAATTGTTCTCTCTTTTATCATTTAGTTTTAAAGTCCTCATTTTTAGGTTAAAATACTAGACTCAGTTACCTTCCTAACTTTTTGATTTTGCTTGGTGTCCTCAGTGTCAAGAGTTGCTCTCTGGCTGTTGTTCTACTTCATTAAAATTGTCTTTTTCTACCTTACAAAACGTTTATGAGTCCGGGTAGCAGGAAAAACTAATTAAGGAGATAGGAAAGAGACTTGGCATTTCTCTTTCAATTCTCTTGGTCTAATATTTCTTTGCTTTTTCTCTTCACGAGGGAAGATAAAAAATACCCCACTGCTTTGGAACATAGGGTCTTACTAACTCAATTTCTTTCATTTTAAAAGGTTTTCCTACTTAATGCTATCCTTGAATCTTTGCTCATTTCTTTCTTCCCAAGAAGCAACTTTTTTATACTTAGCGTATTTGATTTAAAATTGCTTTTCATTTTGAAAGGGTCTCTTAGCTAAATTCTTAGTCCCTTAGTAACACCCTTGGCAACTCCAGATAAAAACTGCATTACCAGTTGTTTTGGAGAATCTTCGAAACCTCCTTTAAAAGCTAAAATTCTGAAGTGAAACAATTTGCACAATAAGTAAATATTTAATTAAGCAGTTATCATTATAGCGAAATAAGTAATGGTGTGTTTACCTTGAGTATAGGTCCAGTGTAAGATTAAGCTTATACTGCATGGCTAAATCAATCTTTGCAGATAGAAATCAGGAAAATATTGTATGCAAGTTTTATACTCAAACTCAGAATTATGTAGGGAGGCAGTAGGCTCTTTACAAATCAGTTCAAAAATACTTACTTGAAGAGGGATATTTTCATGAGAGCTTGCAACAATAGAAGTAGTCCAGTTTGCAGGCAGTTGAGTTGGGGGCACTGTTTCCTTCAACATTCAGTTTTTAACTAAGTCATGAAGGTCAGAGTAGAATGAGCTGTGATAGGGGCTTTGTTTACAATGAACAATTTCTAATGAAGGGGCAAAAGTGATATAGAAATACACAAATGTAAAAGATGCATGTGCATGCACACACAAACATGCACACATATATGTGTGTGCATAAGTATACAAAAAGTGATATGGATACACAGCAATGAACAAACAGAAGATTATTTTATAAATCAGAATTAATGTATTATATTGTGAATCATTTTCAGATTTCTCATGAATTAGTTTAAATGCACCTTTTTAAAAGGAGCTAAAAATTAAAAGAATCATGTTTTGCTCTGATGAGAAATGGGAAACCAAATAATGTTGGAAGAAAGACACAAGACAAAAGGAAAAGTAGGATGCAATAAATTACGTTAAATAAATCACAAAGTCAGTGATCACCATCTCTTTATGTAATGGTAGGAAAATGCTGGACTGGAAGTGACAAATTTACAAATGAGAAAATGTTAACAGCACAAATGAGAATTTCAACATTCTTATAAGAGGCAGGAAGAAAGATGTCTGAAATGAGGCAAGTGTGCAATGAAGTGAAAATCAAAACATGATAAGCCCTGCATATGTAAAAATGGAAACCAAGACTGAGACTGAACGAGAAAGCCCAAGCAATGTCAAGTCTCACCTTACTTAAAAATGAACTGGAGTGCATATGTCAGCAGCAAATTTGTCCATTCTAAGACTTTCATCTGCAGAGAGAAGCCTGTCAAAGCAGGTCCAGATGTCAATCACTGCACCATTTTCCCCAAAACAGAGCAGCTCTTTTTGGTTTGAACCCAGCTGCAGTCAATGTATTGCTCTCTGCCCCACTGTTTCGCAGAAATCCTAGCTACAAAATACGGCAAGGGTGATGGATACATAGCAGATGGACACGTTGCCAAAACATCTAAAGCTTTGCTTGCTTCTTTGTTAGCAAAGAAAGGAAGAGGAACAAATGCCAGCAACAAACAGTTCTCAGGCAGGAAAAATAAACACTGAAGAAAAACTGTATCTTGCCAGAACAGATGATCAAGAAATTAAAACATCTGATGATAAAACGCTCTGTCCAGATGGCATTTATCGCTGACTTCTCAAGGAAAATAATATTGATGGGTAGAAAAAATTACCATTTCCATAGATAATTTAACTCCGGCTGAAATCTTGAGAGGTAGACATTGCAGAAAAATTTAATTATGTCAATTTAATTTTGTTTTACTCCACAGTAAATAATAACCAATATCATAGTGTTTTTCACCAACTATTTCTGGTTCTGTACCTAGACATAAGAAAGAGTTGTTTTTCATCCTGCTAGCAGTTTTTTTAGTAGAAAATAATTCATGCCGATCACAAACTTATTGATTAAGAAATTAAGCACATCCTGTGTGATTGTCCTGGGAGAGGACTTATGGAAGTTTGTGCATAGTTTTCCTCCGGGTTTTGACCCATGCACCTTTTCCTTTGCTGATTTTGCTTTGTATCTTTTTGTCGTAATAAATCATGCCATGTGTACAATATGCTGAGTCCTGTGAGTTCTCTTAGCAATGACTGAACTTTGGTCTTGGCCTTGTAAACTCACACATGATGTCACTTCCAGATTGATAGCATTAAAAGTAAGTTCATGACTAGGTATGGCCCCTTTTCTGTCCTGTAAATTATGAATGTATGACTTGATGCCTCCTTCAGCGCGGGAATTTGAGCGTTTTGTAAAGCACAGTGGCATCTTTGCAAGCAGCGAGGATACCTTTGTTGTTCTAAATCATTGAGATTTTGGTGTTATTAATTCAGTATAAATGTTCTATCTGATTTAAATATGAATTAATGAAGTCAGGATAGTCGTAGTATGCCTACTGGTGTCCACAAGTCAATAGACCATAGTAAACAAATTGTGTAGAATATTGCACAAAACAATTGGACAGTTGCAAAACACCTAGAAGTGATATGTCTTGTTTGGAAGGGCTAAATATGCTAATAAAGACTAGAGGGTATCATTTTCTTTTCTAGTATCATTAGAGGTGATCTTCACTAAAAGGTCTAACAATTTTCTGAGGCCAATGTATCATATTTCATAACACTGAGCTTGGGATGCATTTAGTTTAAGGTTAGTGGACTAACCTAGGGAACTCACAGACGTGAATAAAGCCTGAATCTAGACGAATAAGTTGGGTCTGGGGTCTACATGTGGGGATCCGAGCCTAGAGATTTGATGCTAATCCAGGAAAGCAGGCCATGAAAATTAGAGAGAGAAAGAGAGAACTTCAGAATGTAGCTTTATAACATTGCCAACCAAGTCAAATATGCTCACCCATTGGCAGTCAAAGTGACAGAAAAGTACATGCCAACATTATAGTAGACCTGCAAGAAGCTTCTAGCGAGCCTAGTGTAGCTGTCAGTAGCATAACAAGAGAGGAGTTTGAGGACAGGAAAACCACACAGCAGAACTAGGGAAGGGTTTCTCAACTGTAATGCTTTCTTGTATAGGGCTGTGCTCTGCATTGTAAGATATTTAGAAGCATTTTTGGACTCTACCCAGTAGAAGCCATTAGTATCCTTGAGTTTTGACAACAATAATAACACCCAACTTTGCCAGATATCCTCTGGGGGAAAAAATTAGTCCCAGTTGCAAACCACTGGACTAGAGCATGAGGCAGAAAACTCATATCCTAAGAAAGAAACAAGACAAATAAGATCTGCTCAGAAGTTAGCATACCTGGGCACAAGGGCAAAATATTAGTACAAAGGAAATGGGTAGTAGAAAAAAATCCCATTCATTGGAGTACAAATATGAGGCTGGAATACTAGATTTATTTTCGCCAACAAAGAGCCAAATCTAGGAACAGCAGACTTACTATACTGCCCTGAGACAGATATTATCTTTAATTTAAATTTAAAACATTTAATTAAAAAAATTAAAGATAGTAATTTTTTAAATATAGAGCAACTAGGGAGCCTGCTGTGCTTTGTCTCCTTTATTGTGTGTGTGTGTGTGTGCACGGGCATGTGCTCACTTGCATGTAGGGAAGGACAGGCCTAGAGGCCTCCGGTAAGAAAATTCTCTTTGCTGATCTTGTGACCAGTGCTTCCAAGGTTGCTGGGGTTTGAGGTCTTGTTCAGTCTCCGCGACATCTTATGCCACTCCCTTGTTAGCACATGGATTAGTGGCTGCAACCATCAATACTCCACTTCTTTCTTCTTTTCCTTTTCTTTGCTACTGTTCTACACAGGTGAGGAGAAACAGATGTTCCAGAGCAGTGAGATATTACTCAGAGCTCTGCTTCCTGCTATCTGCCTACTCCTTCTTATCCCTCTGCACTGAGACAGCACTCAGAGACAGGACCTCCTCTGGACTCAGAATGAGTTAATGCTCCCCAATGGTGAGTTCCATCACTCTGTCCCAATATTATCAAACCTAGGTAACTTGGGAATTGAAATTCTACCTTTCTAAACCCCATCACCAATCAGCCATTTGGTGGATAGTTTGTGCTCAGTAAGTGCTTATGAGATAAATAACTACGGTGTATTCAACCACGCAATTCACTGACATTATCTTGACCTCTCACAACAGCTCTTCGTGTTTTGCATTGCCATGCCCATTCTGCAGATGAGATGGTGAGGCTTGATGAGGTTACATCAGCTCCTTAATGTTACAGAACTACTATATACCCTTTAGATACGAGCCTAAACTCATGCCCATCTGATGCTGAAGCTTATGATTTTCGTTGCTACCATTGTTTCTACCATAAAGAACTGTCTCAGTGATTCTTACAAATAAGTATGCATTAAAATTATTTGCAATCTTGATAAAAAAGAATTTCTGGGATCCACCTCAGAGTTTCTGAGTCAGTAGGACTGGGGTAAGGTTAGGAATTTGCATTTTCAGCAAATCCCCAAGTGTTGTCCATTACAGTGATAAGGAGGCCCAGCTTTGGAAACTCTTGATCTAATGAGGGAATAAATTAATATTTTTAAATGAAAATTTACTGTTATGATAAGACATAATCATGTATTTAAAAGGATCCATAAGAAGGAGATATTCCACATTTTATTAAGCAGAACATAATATTCACAGTGATATATTCAGAAAAGTTGGGAGAAACAAACAGGGTAATAAGAACAGAAATGAGAGTTGCCTGTGGTGTCTACATAAACAAGAAAAATAAAAAGAGAGAACATTAAACATGAGGAACTGAAAAATAAAAAGATTAGCAACTTTAACACGGCTTATTACTTGCTTATATTTTTCTTTCTTTCTAGGATTGCAATTCAATGTGGCATGTGAAAAAATATTAAAATTTAAATCTATGAAGGCTGGGCACAGTGGCTCACGTCTGTAATCCTAGCACTTTGGGAGGCTGAGGCGGGTGGATCACGAGGTCAGGAGATCAAGACCATCCTGACTAACACAGTGAAACCTCATCTCTACTAAAAATACAAAAATTAGCCAGGCATGGTGGTGCATGCCTATAGTCCTACCTACTGGAGAGGCTGAGGCAGGAGAATCGCTTGAACCTGGGAGGCAGAGATTGCAGTGAGCCGAGATTGCACCACTACACTCCAGCCTGGGCAACAAAGCAAGACCCTGTCTCAAAAAAAAAAAAAAAATTCTATTAATAAATGTAGAAGCAAACAGTGTTTCTATTAAGTGTACCTCTTTAAAAACATTCTTGCTTAAGTCACTAATTTAATCATTGATTAAATTCTTTATTCAATAAATATTTATTGAGTTCCTACTATGCAGTAGATAGTATTTTAGATAACAGAAGATGGGAGAATACAAAGAACACTAACTTCCAGGCCCTAGGTAGAAAGCTCTAGATGTTTGCTTTTCAATTTCAGTTTGATCGCTTTTTAAATTCTTCTTACTACTTATTTAACCTGCTGTATTTTTCTCATGAGATCATCAGTTTACCTACCTTAATAGTTTTGTCCAAAAAACCCAACCTTTAATTTATTATTAATCTCTATTGTTATTTTATTTTATAATCCTTAATTTCTATTCCACAATTCATTATTTCTGTCTTTGGCATTATTTGGATTTACTGTGTTGTTTTTTCTCTATTATTTAAATACAGAAGGACTAATGACTATTATTAGAAAAGTATTCTGATAATAGTTAAATAAAAGACTATTATTTGAATACTTAATTCATTAATATACAAAGGATCGTGAATTCTAATATTTGCATTAAGTAGCACACATATATTAATATGTAGAAATTTGACTTTCATTCAAATACATTTACATATTATTTTATAACAAATTCATTTAAGAACAAACATGATTATTAGATCTTCCTAGAGAATTGTTCTTTTTATCATTAATATATAATCCTATTCATTCATAATAATAATATTTTTAATTTATAATTTTGAAAATAGATTATGTCATTAAAATTATGACACTGGCTGCGTTTTGATTATCTTATATACGTACATATGAATATCTGTATTTTACACACACATACATAAATAGATATTGGAGAAAAAGACACCATATCTTTTCAAGACTGTTCTCTATATACATTCTTAAAAGGGCAGTAAGTATTTATGCAGAAATTTGAGTCTTAAAGGGAATTATTTCTCAACATTAGGTAGATATAGAATAGTAGGTTTCTGTTATAGCACTTTAAGGATAATGTTCTGGCTTTGTTGTTGTTAATAAGAGCTCTTCAGACAGTGAAATAGTTTGGATGTGTGCCCCTCCAAATCTCATGTTGAAAGGTAATCCTCTCGGTTGGGGGCAGGGTCTAATGGGAGGTGTTTGGGTCATGGAGGCAGATATCTCATGAATGATTTGGTGCCATCCTTGAAGTCATGGGCGAGTTCTCACTCTATTAGTTCTTGCAAGAGTTGGTTGTTAAAAAGAGCATGGCAGCTCCCATACCACCTCTCTCTCACAATGTGACATGCCTGCTCCACACCTGCTTTCTGCTATGATGGAAAGCTTCTTGAAGTCTTTTTTTTTTTTTTTTTTTTTTTTGTGAGATGGAGTCTCGCTCTGTCGCCCAGGCTGGAGTGCAGTGGCGCCATCTCGGCTCACTGCAAGCTCCACCTCCAGTGTTACCCTATTCTCCTGCCTCAGCCTCCCGAGCAGCTGGGACTACAGGCGCCTGCCACCACGCCCGGCTAGTTTTTCGTATTTTTTAGTAGAGACGAGGTTTCACCGTGTTAGCCAGGATGGTCTCGATCTCCTGACCTGGTGATCCGCCCGTCTCGGCCTCCCAAAGTGCTGGGATTACAGGCGTGAGCCACCGCGCCCGGCCTGAAGTCTTTACCAGAAGTAAATGCTGGCACTATGCTTCCTGTGTAGTCTGTAGATCCATGAGCTAAAATAAATCTTTTCTCTTTATAAATTACCAACCTCAGGTATTCACTTACAGCAACACAAACTGGACTAAGACAAACAGTCTACATGATGTGAACTTTGCTACGCTACTCACCTCATATGCTAATATTCTTCCCCTTGTTCATTTTGTTCTGGCTTCACTGGCTTCCTCGCTGTGCCTGGAAAGCACATATTTCTTTCTCAGGGTCTTTGCACTGGCTGTTCCCACTTCCTGGAATGCCTTTAAACCTCAATTCCCTGCCCAAATGTCACTTCTCAATAAGGTGTCCCATGCTCACTACATTTAAATGTCAACCCTGCTGGTGATAAACTTCATATGCTTTTACAGACACCAAATTTTCCCCATCGCATCTCTGACATGCCTTCTAATTTACTGTTAAAAATACGTATTTATGGCCAGGCACGGTGGCTCACGCCTGTAATCCCAGCACTTTGGGAGGCCAAGGCGAGCAGATCACAAGGTCAGGAAGGAGATAGAGACCAACCTGGCTAATATGGCGAAACCCCATCTCTACTAACAAATACAAAAAAATTAGCCGGGTGTGGTGATGGTGCCTGTAGTCCCAGCTACTCCGGAGGCTGAGGCAGGAGAATGGCGTGAACCCGGGAGGCAGAACTTTCAGTGAGCTGAGATCGCGCCACTGCACTCCAGCCTGCGACAGAGTGAGACTCTGTCTCAAAAACAAAACAAAACAAAACAACAACAACAACAACAACAACAACAAAACGTATTTACCAGAGTGCTGGTTCCTTGATTTCAGACATTTATTGTTGGTTTTGCAGAATACAATTCTCTTATTTGAATACCTTCTTCTTGTGGAACTTGTAAGAATCCAACTTCTGTTTTTAAAAGTAACTGGGGTTACTAGGCCATGAATAGTGGAAAAAAAAGAAAAGAACATATTGAAGGAATAATGATTAGGGTATAGTGACACAATAAAGATTGCGCTCCAACTGTTATTTATTTTTTTTCTTTGCTCATGGAATTTATCAAAGAATTTCCTTTGAAAAGGAAAATTCCTTTTCTCAAAATAATTTTCTTCCTCCATTCTTGGAAATCCCTGTGGGGATTAGAGTCAGAATCAAGCACCAAATATGTTCTCTTTTGCACTGTAGTAATTTACTTCAACTACTATTAAGGATTATTTTTTGGCCATGTTTTTCTCCCTTTGGTGACACGTAAGTCTTCTGAAATAACTTGAAGTATTATGTGAATTTCATCTCTAGGGCCTTTTCTTATTATACAAAGCTTCACGACTTAACTTGTGTGTCAGTGGTGAAGATTCAGTGACTACAGTTGAGAAGTTTCGTTTCCATAAAGAGGTTAAATATTATATAGAGAGCAGCTGGTACAATAAATCAAACATAAGTAGGGCAAATTATTTTCTATTTTTCTAGAAACTATATTCATGTTTGGTTTTATTCTTGAAGACAGTGTACAAAATTATAGATTTATGAATTAATTTACTAGAAAGGTTTTCTAGGTGCTTTGAAATGAACAGGATTTGTCTTAGACTGTTTGAACAGCTATAACAGAATACCACAGATTGGATAATTTATAATGAAGAGATATTTACTGGCACCTTTTCTGGAGGCTGGGAAGTCCAAGATCAAGGTGACAACATGTGGTGAAGCCCTTTTTACTGCATTATCCTGTGGCAGAAGGAAGAAATGCAAGACAGGGAAAGAAGGAGGTGGGGAAAGAGGGACCAAACTCTCGCTTTTACCATGAATCCACTCCCTCATAAGGGCATTAATCTATTAGTGAGAATGGATCCTTCATGGTCTAATCACCTCATGGCCCCACCTCCTAACGCTGTTATATTGGGGATTAAGCTTTCAAACTATTCTTATTGGGGGACACATTCAAACTATAGAAGGGTTATAAATAGGAAACTATTATTTTAAAAATTTATTGAAAAGAAACCCTAAGAATAACCCTAAGTTAAATTTTCAGGTTAAATATTTATATTTATCTTTATGATTTATCTTTTATGTTATTCTGGTAGAATTACATAGATTCTTTACATTTTTTAAATAGCTCAGAAAAAAGCATGTGTGTGTATTTTTGTATATGTGTGTTACTTCAAAAGACTTATTTCATTACATGATGTTTGTTTAATAGAATTTATGGCTTTTATATTTATGAACACGTTGCCAAGGGAAACATTTTACAAATTACAATCTAAGGTCATATTTGTATGATCTTAGACTTATTTTTTAATAAATTGGAAATATTTATTTTAAGTAAAGGCCACTAAAAGGGCAGAAACCTTCAAATTCAATATATTCCAAGCATTTTTGTCCATCTGACTGAGGTGTACTCTTTTCCCAAGAAATAATTTTGAGTGTAGATTTTACCCATAGAAAATGCATTTTTGTGTAGTTTTTAACAATGTGAAACATCAAATTTGTGAAATTTAGGCACCCACAGATGATTTTTCTGTGTATTTTTTTTATTAGGAAGTGGTTATTTGTGAAGTGGTGGTAATTTTGCGACCAAAAAAAGCTATACCTGTGACAGTTCAAAGAAAGGAGAACTGAGTCCTATTTTATCACTAATTGATTAATTGACTCACCCAATTTATTGAGAACTTTCTATGCACTTAGTACATATTAAGTTCTAGGAATTTTAAAATGAACAAAGCAAAAATTTTAGAAACCAAAGAGAATACATTTGGATAATAAAATATAATAAATAACGTCAAATTGACATAATTTCTTCAATTACGCTGTTGTAAACAGTAAATTTTTCTACTAACTTTACTTTTCTGTTATAGAATAGGTATGATAACCTACCCTCAGCAAGTCTCCTGATACTGTACTACCTGTGACCTGAGAATGTCTTTTATATTTGACAATAGTTTTATATTAAATGATTATATAAATACTTACATAATATGCTAGATTTCACCATTTGTCCAATAAAGCCTAAACTATTTACTATCGTGCCCCTTAGGAAAAAATTTGCCCACCCTGATATAGTTTACAAATATCTACCCAGTTCCTCTCAGGCAACCATTGAAGAGATTCTGCTTTGTCTTTATCTCTCTCTCTCACATTATATAAAAATATAAATATATAGGCTGGGTGCAGTGGCTCACACCTTTAATCCCAGCACTTTGGGAGGCTGAGGCAGGGGGATCACGAGGTCAGGAGATCAAGACCTCCCGGGTGACATGGTGAAATCCTGTCCCTACTAAAAAAATACAAAAAATTAGCCAGGCGTGGTGGCAGGCGCCTGTAGTCTCAGCTACTTGGGAGGCCAAGGCAGGAGAATGACGTGAACCTGGGAGGCAGAGCTTGCAGTGAACCGAGAACGAGCTACTGCACTCCACCCTGGGAGACAGCAAGACTCCATCTCAAAAACAAAAAAACAAAAAAATTATATATATATATATATATATATATATATATATATATAGAGAGAGAGAGAGAGAGAGAGAGAGAGAGAAATCATACCCACACATAAATAAAAGGCAACAAAGCAATGCAGGGAACTTTTGCAGTCAAACCTTATGTTAATCCTTCACGCACATATATGTGACATATACTTGCTTTCCTGCGTGTTTTTCACTTGATAGGATATTGGGAATATTTTCTCATTTATCTAAGTATTCTTAAAATAATTTGATCATTGATCTATGGTTATATAGAAATGACCAACATCTTATTGTTGAACATTTATATTGTTTGGGGACAGAAAAATAAATCTTGGGACTCCAAAATCACTGACCCAAGGGAAAAGTGAACCTGGGAACTATGTTAGTCAAACCTGCTTACTATTTTACTTCTAAATAAGATAGCTACAAAGATATGAAGGTACACACCTTTCACAATTGGCCCACAGGGAATCTCCTTGTGGACAAAGGACAGACAGAGCTCAGTCAGCCCTCTGAGGCTCACAAGAAACAAATGCATATCTGCTTGCTTCCTCTGCCCTATTGTTTATGTATAAGTTCAGACTCAGTGAGCCAGACTAAATTGTGTATTCAGTGGAAGGCTAATCCAGGACTCAAAAGAATGCAACCTTTTTGTCTGTTACCTACTTCTAACCTGCAAGTGCCAACTTCGAGTTGTCCCACCTTACTGAACCAACCAATGTACATCTTACACATACTGATTGATTTTTCATGTCTCCCTAAAATGTGTACCTCAACCATTGTGGACACATTTCATCAGGACTTCCGGAGGCTATGTCACAGGTGCACTTTTAACTTTGGCAAAATAAACTTTTCAAATTGACTGAGACCTGTCTCAGATATTTTGGGTTCAGTTTCAAATTTCTTGCTTGTATAAATACCATTGGAATACCTTCTTTGAACCAACTGTTTTTAGGTGAAACTCTGATGATATTTTAAAATAAATTTTCACAGTGGTATTTCTTTGTAAAATCATAGGAATATTGTTAAGACTATTGATGAAAAGAGTCCAACTTTGGAAAGTATTTCCAGGGACTTTTATTCTCAGCCAAATATGAGCGACCAATGGCCTATGACACAGCCCCAGGAGATCCTGACAACCTAATGCCCAAGGTGGTTAGGCTACAGATTGGTTTTGTACATTTCAGGGAGATATAAGACATCAATCTTGGTTCACTCCAGAAAGGCAGAAACACTTGAATCCGAGTTGCTTGTGGTGGGAGGGTGGGGGTTTTCCAGCTCATAGACTTTTGGATTAGCAACTGGTTGAAAGAGTTATGCTGTTATGCTCTTACCTAAAGCCCCTGAATCAACAGAAGGAAGTGTCTGGGTTAAGATAAGGGACTGTGGAGACAGAGGTTTTATCATGCAGCTGAAGCTCCAAGTAGCAGGCTTCAGAGTTCTTATCAGACCTAAAATAATACCAGACTCTGTTAATGTTCTTCTGGATCAAGGAAAAGACCTGCAAAGGGAAGGCAATTTTTTACAGTATGTAGATTTTCCCCACAAGAGTCAGCTTTGCAGGGCCATCTCAAATGTCAAAGAAATATATTTTAGGGTTAAATACTTCATTTTCTTTCAAGACCTGCTGTCATGTGATGTTACACTTGAGGCAGGCTGGAAATTGGTGTCTTAGTGCTGCAAAGAGTCTGTCTTATCAGTCTTTTTATTTATTTATTTATTTATTTATTTATTTATTCTTTTGAGAAGGAGTCTCACTCTGTTGCCCAGGCTGGAATGTAGTGGCACGATCTCCGCTCACTGCAAGCTCAGCCTCCTGGGTTGATGCCATTCTCCTGCCTCAGCCTCCTGAGTAGCTGGGACTACAGGTGCCCGCCACCATGCCTAGCTAATTTTTTGTATTTTTAGTAGAGATGGGATTTCACCATGTTAACCAGGATGGTTTCAAGCTCCTGAGCTCGTGGTCCTCCTGTCTCGGCCTCCCAAAGTGCTGGGATTACAGGCGTGAGCCACTGCACCTGGCCATTTTTATCAGTCTTAAGACCTATGTTTTAATGTTAATGATGGTCAATTGTATCTAAATTCCAAAGAGGGGGCAGTTATAATGATCCCCCATTCCCACTCCCCCATTCACATCATGGCTTGAACTAGACTTTTTCAGGTACACTTTGGAATGCCCATGGCAGAAAGGAATTTTTTGTTCAGTTGGATGGGGTCTTAGAATTTTATTTTTGGTTTATAAGACTTTTGATAGTATTTCCAATGATTCCCCCCAAAAGTTGTACTAACTTGTGGGAGTGATTAATTATTTTAAAGGGATTACTTTTGGTTCTTAAATCATTGAACATTTTCATTGTTTTCTTTTTTACCTTGGTATTTGGCAATTTATTAGATATAACTTATTGTTAGTTTATGATCATTGCTCTATGAAAGGAAAGCAACATTTTTCGCAGACATTCTCAACTAGAATTGGTTTCTTTGAATGGGTTATTTATGGCAGTGGATTATAAAGCTGCACTGAGTGGTAATTTTGTCTTGTTATAACAAACACTTTTAACATATCTGTATCAAACAGGTGTATTAAATGGGAATGTTATTGGCATCACTATCTTTGCATCTTTTAAGTCTTTGATGGTGAACTAATCTCTGCTTTCCTCCCCAAATACATCATAACTTTAGACACACTATCCTTTTAGGGAAGGGAAGTTCCAAGAATTTCCATTGGCTCATTCTATCACTATGGGTAAGAAAATTATATAGAAATTCTGCATACTGCTGAGTAAATCTATTCTAATTTTATACTCAGGAATTAGAGAAATAAACATAAAATGTGTTCTCAGACTTAAGAGATCTATGGTTGTTCAGTCTTGGTCCTAAATTTCATTTGTCATCTCGCTGCCATAAATGCCTACTTTGACTGGTGTACCACCACAGTCTTAGCATCCCCAGAATTGTTCATTCATCCAGACAAAATTTCTAGAAATCCTTGAAAGATGTTGGTTTTTTCCTTGCCTCAGTGAATAATCACAATAGCAAATGACCCTAGGATATTTCAGTAGAGGATTGAAAGAAAATTTATGACATATGCTTATTAATTTGTTTCAGAATGTTTATTTAATGTAACCTGGCCTCCTCTGTAGAGGGCTGTGAAGCAGCTTAAATCTGAAAACTTGGTGAAAGATAGTGAGTAACCATTGAGCTTGTCTGAAGTCAAGATTTTTAACACTCACCCAAATTCGAGGTTTCCTGTTACTATGTTAGTAGATTGCCCATGCGTTGAATTCTGAGGAATATTGTAACCAATTAACTACCACCGCTCTCTGTCATCGTTGCTTTATTTGTGATGCCTATTATGATTAATCATCCCAAATGGTCTCTGCTAGGGAAGCACTGCTATTACCCTCTGCCACTCTGGGATTATTTTTCCCCCTATATGCATCAATTTAAGTCTTTAGGAAGTAGAAGCCAACATATAATTAGAGTGCAAGAGATTTGTTGAGGAAAACACCTGTTAAACATAAAGAGTCAGGTAGCTAGAGTAGGCAGAGATAGCTTTCAGACTCTGCAGTAGGATAGGTTGAAGGAACAAGAATTAGTAAGTAGAGCCCTTGACTATATTTTTAGCAGCTCTGAGAAAATTTGGCCAGGATAACGGGTAAAGTCAGTGAAAAGATTACTCATTAGAGGAGTTCTACATAATGCAGAAATAGCTGCTTTCTAATATCACAGCACCTTGCTTTGCATTAGCTGGGAAGAATGTGCAGATTGTGTCCTTGGTGTGAAATCCACAGTGGATTCTCAAAGTGTGGAAGTGAAGGCTAACCACACTCCTCAAATGGATTCTCTTTTGAAGTGAGATTTGACTGGTAGACTCCTCTGGAACCACCTCTGAAACCACAGAGCCTATTTCAATGGCAGTACCTCCCACTTTCATACCTCAGCTACAGAAGAAATCCACCGCAAAGCTGTTCAAAGATACTAGTGCTGACTTCACTAATGTGTTACTTAACACAGTACTGAGAAAAAGTGTCTTATCAATGAATAGAGTTGGCGGGGTGGGAGGAAGGAGGGTTGGTGGTATATAAACTATATGTGATAAATTCACTCTAATATTTCTATTTTAGTAAGTCTTTGTATTCCTGTTTCTGCCTTATCCCAGCAAAGATCTAGTGTCTGAGACCTACTGAATGTAGGTGAAACTGCATCCAAGTTTCAGTCAAACAACCAAGTAAATTGACATGTGCACATCAAAGTTCCTGAGCCAACATACCACATTTAGAATTTTTGCTGTATACCCATATCAATACATCCATCTCAATCCAGTAAATGATAAATTCTACCTTTCTGAATCAAACACTTCCAGAAACCATTCACACACATATGTAAACCAAAAAATGATCGAGGCAGATCTCAATCGACAGAGGTTTATTGAACTAAGGTTGAGGGTACACCTGGGAAAAATGCAAATCACAGGAGCATCTGTGACCTGTGCTTTCTTTTAAATGAAGTTTTAGGAACTTCAGTCATTAAAGGGGAAAGAAGAAGAAGGAAGAAAACAAAGGAGGAAGGGGAGGCAGTATGGCAGATGCTCACATTCCTGTGAGGCTCTGATTAGCTTTAGTGATCTACATTTTACATGTAAAATGAGAGAGCTGAGGAAAGTCAATTATGCAATGTCCTGTGCTCAGTAAATCTACATTTTACGTAAGATAAAGTAAACATGTAAAAAGAGAGAGTAGAGAAAATGAGGCTGTGACACAGAATTGTGAAATTACAGCTAACTATTTGGGGGGAGGGGGGGGAAGGGAAAGCAGTTTTTGCATGATTCATTTCCCAAGCTGAACTTTCCCTTTGGCATGGTGAGTTTGGGGACCAGAGGTTCTATTTTCTTTCACACGTAATTCCCAAATTTCTGACAAGATACATTAGAAAAAGTCTTATGATTCTTGTGGAGTATACACTGTTTCCTTTAAGGTTAGACTTCTCCTGGGACATGAGCACAGCTGACCGTAGTTGGTGATCTACAGGTAATAAGGGGTGCTTAGGATGTATCTTTAGAAAAATGGGTATGCCCAGTTACAAGGTAACTGCCTCAGGTAGGTTTAATATAGTTTGTTTGTTTTCTTGTTTGTTTGTTTTTTAAGTAAGAAGAGGTGAGTGTCTTCAGACAGGGGAAGCTGGGTGCTTAACTAGCAAAGGAGACTCAGGGTAACTCCAGGGTTCAACTCCTTATTTTTTTATGTGGAAATCTAGAAATCCACATATCCAATCTCAGAGTCTATGAGGGTGAGTTTTAAGTGCTTAGTTGGCTAAGATATTGCTCCTACTTATAAAATCAAATAAAAATCTAGGTATTATGTGAAGGTATTTTGCAGATATTATGTAAGTTCATAATCAGTTGACATTCTGTAAAGACTTTCCTAGATAACCTAGGTGGTCATGATTTAATCAATGAAAAGACCTTAAGAACAAAACTGAGATTCCCAGAAGAACGAGAAATTTCACTATGCATTGTATCTTCTAACCGAGAGTTCTGGCCTCTGCTTCCTGACAGCCTGCCCTGTGAATTTGGGACTTGCAATCAAATCCCCATAATCACATCAGCCAATTCTTTTTTGTCACTTGTTCTTTTTCTTTGATTGAGCCTTGGCTGGCACATGGTTATATTCCTATCCTGACCATACCCTAACGTTCACAAGAGACAGTTGGCAAGACAATTAAATATACATTGTAAAGCTGCAATCAACACAATGAAATTACTTGTCTGTTTTTCTGTGAAATTGACTGTGTGGCTTCAAGAAATAAAAGATTGTTTTAGAGATGCCATGGAAGGTCTCTGGTTCTCCAATAGTGACTTCAGCTCAAAATTTGTAGACCTGAAATTGTCATTTTCTAAGTATTGTACTCTAAAACAATCAATTGCATCGGTGTCATCCTACCATTCTTGTCATTAGTGTTGTTGTCATTATGGTCAAATGAAGTAGCCAGTTGTTCATCCAGATGCATCACTATCAACCACAGGTAATAATTTGACTAATTTGATGCCACTACATGCTGAAGACTACTAGCACCACATTGTTCTTAGGCAAGAATCTCATTACTATGGGCTCAAGCCCAAAGACATAAATCAATCCCCAAATCACTATTTGGAGGTCTATTTCCTAGGACCACTATTGATACTGCATGAATTTTTGTATTACTCAGGAAAGAGAATCTTCACTAGTAATCTAAAATCTGTTAGCCAGGTTTTAGAAAACTGAAAAGGCAAACAGGAAACACAGAGGTACCAGGAGAAATAGTAAAAGGAGGCATAGTAAAAGGTAAAAGAAATAGTAAAAGGAGGCATAGAAATAGTAAAAGGTATTAGTCTGTTTTCACGCTGCTATAAAGAACTACCGGAGACTGGGTAATTTATAAAGAGGAGAATTTTAATTGACTCACAGTTCCACGTGGCTGGGGAGGCCTCAGGAAATTTGCAATCATGGCAGAAGGCGAAGGGGCAGCAAGGTACGTTTTACCATAGTGGAGCAGGAGAGAGAAAGAGAGAGCAAAGCGGGGACTGCTAAAAGCTTTTAAATCATCAGATTTCATGAGAACTTACCCACTATCTCAAGAAAAGTATGTGGAAAGTACGGGGAAAACCGCCCCCACAATTCAATCACCTCCCACCAGGTCCCTCCCTCAACATGCTGGAATTACAATCGGAGATGAGATTTGGGTGGGGACACAGAGCCAAACCGTATCAGCCCTATGGACTGAAAAGCAAACCGACAAAAGACATAGGCCAAGATTATTGTAGTTTATTCGCTTGGAGGAACCCACCACCACCCCTGAAAATCATACTACCCACCTTGACTGTGCCTCAGGTGCTTGGAGGAGGGTTTTTCTGGATTCTGGGACTGAGATCTCTGAGGATGGTGGGCTGCCTGACTAGCACAGATGCCTTGGGAATCTAGAGAGGCCCCAGTGGGATTGTGACCAAGTTCTCTAAGAAGGAGAATTGGGGCAACTGGTGCATCATTTTCTTCAGGGGGCAAAATGAGACTGGTTTTGAAATGTGGAAAATATGAGCAACACTGCTGCTATTGGAGCCAACTGCTCCTGCTTCAGTGAGAAGGTTTGGGGAAATGCTCTTAGGAACAAGAGGCAAGGGGAATCTTTGTCTCCCCCTAGTGCTGCCTATTGCTAGAGCTCAACAGAGATCCTGTTGGCAGAAGAGAAATATTTGGTTTTGCGGAATTCCAGCCCCAGCATTACAGAACTGAGTCATGAAGGGTCAGTTCAAAGCTAGGAGTCAGTCACTAATAACAAACACATTGGCTATTGTTTTACAATGTTACCCAAAAGGATTTAAACTGGTTTCCTGGGAAAAAGAATCCCACAGAAGACACTAGGATTTATTCCCAGGTTTGGCAGTTATAAATACTATTTTTTTATTAGTGGGAATCATAGCTTACTTGTAGCTTTATTTTAACTAAACATGTATTTATCATTTATTATAAATCTGAATCCTATTAAATGCTAGTACCATACCTTATGAGAAGAGGCACAGGCAGTTTGGGGCACAGGCCATTGGCTATGTTTCTTACCAGCACAAAGAAAATCCCAGTACTCGAAACTGTCACATGTGATCTCCAACTACTAGTTCTGATGGATGAATATAAAAACTCATGGTCTTTTCATAAAAGCTGTCATGAGTAACTGGTGCTGAAAAATTGAAGAAAAGTTTCATGATTTTCAGATAAAAATAAATTAGAAATCACATTAATTATCTGTCTTTAATAATGGGTAAAAATAGTCAATATGTGGAAGGCTTTTGCTAGAATCTCTTTGAATCACTGTAAAAGACTATGGCTGTACTCTAAAAAAAATATATAATGAATATTCAATGCACGGTAAACTTAAGAAAGAAACTCAATACTTGATTTAAGACATAGCAATGAAACGTAGTTTCAAAACTATAAATCAAAGGGCTTGTATTTTGAGACGTATATTGGAGGTGAATTGGGATATTCTACAGCTAATTTAATAGAACTGAAAACATAAAGATATAAATTTTGAGGTATATTTATAGTCTTATTAGATATTGAAGTACTCCAGTCTCATTCCCCTTAGTGATAGCTGGTTATAATGAAATATATTATTTATTTTAAAATAAAATAGTATAGAAGTCTCACTGCATCAGACTTCTGTTCAGAAAACTCCTAGCAGGGAAGACAAGGCAACACAAAGCAGACTGTATGGAATTCTCCATGTCATTATTTCTGTGAAAAATAATAAGCCAGCAGCTAAAGAGGACCACGAGCTAATTGCCTTTTCTTTCTCTTGTAGCAATTTCTTTTTTTTTTTTTTTCTTTTGCTACAAGGAAATATTATTTGCCTTCAAATTTTGCTGAATTTCAAATATTTTCCTTTTCCAAAATACTACTACTTTGGAAAGAGTCCATTTGATCCACCAGAAAGGAGATATTCCTAATTCAAGATTTTTAGATGGAAATTACATACACATGACATATTTTAAAGAGCATATTTCACAATACTACATCATGGAAATAAATACGTTAAATTTAAACTATCCTTTATGATAAGGAGAAACTTTTTGTTTTGTTTTGTTTTGTTTTGTTGGAGACGGAGTCTGGCTCTGTCTCCCAGGCTGGAGTGCAGTGGCGCGAATCTCCGCTCACTGCAAGCTCCGCCTCCCGGGTTCCCGCCATTCTCCTGCCTCAGCCTCCTGAGTAGCTGGGACTACAGGGGCCGCCACCGCCCCCGGCTAATTTTTTTGGTATTTTTAGTAGAGACAGGGTTTCACCATGTTAGCCAGGATGGTCTCGATCTCCTGACCTCCTGATCCGCCCGCCTCGGCCTCCCAAAGTGCTGGGATTACAGGCGTGAGACGCCGCACCTGGACCCCACACTGTCCTATGTTTTACATGGAGTTAGAATGACCTTCGTTTGCACAAAGCTGTGTCACTCCGGTAAGTTACAAAGTATCTCTGAGCTTGGCTTTCCTTAGCTTTAAGAAATAAGGATAGTGATGAATCAGATACAGTTAGTTCGAGAATTAAGTGAGGTACACAAGTGAATTTGTGTCTTATTAGGCTTAATAAGTATAGGTTGTTTTTCTTCCGGCATTTACGTTTTTATTTTACGTTCTATTAAGAAAGAACAAAGGAAAGAAGGAGTGAGGAAAGGAAAGGAGGATAGAAGGAAGGGAATTTATTTCATAAAGTGACGAGGTTAATGACGTTCAGTTTCTTGTATTTTTCAAAGAGCTCATCTTCTCTTCCACTTCAAAGCTCATAACAAAGCATCAAAATAAAGCAGTGGCGTGAATGCAGGGGCTTGCAGGCTCATTCAGTCATGAGTGTTTGCACAATGATACCATTTCATCTTGTGCTTCAATGTTTCATGTCCTGGGGGTAAGTGAGGTTCTGGAAAGAGGTTAAATTATTGTCTGCGTTCTATACGCAATATAACACTTGCGATGAAACACAAGTCCTTTGTTTTCAGAGGTGTATGCCTCTTTACCTGTTTTTCAATTCATTCAGGTGGATAAATGGGAGGGAAAAAAGTAGGTCAATGAAGAAAGGCAATAAAGTTGCTAGTTTTCTGCGTGAAGAGCATCACGGAAACAAGTATGAATACCTGACTTGAAAATTGGCTTAAACGTGCATCATTATACTCAGTGTCCAAAAAGCCAGGCAATGAAAGGGCTTGCTGCCCTTAATTGTAGACATGCCTGAGCGTTCAGCTCTGCCAGTGTGCAACCCACACAGCAACTCTTGTGCTATAATACAAAAATGCAGGTGTATCTTTCTATGTGCTAAACTCAGTCCCAGCTTGAGCTATAGATTTCCAAATAAGCAACTTTGAAAAACTATTTTATTTCCTTCTTGTTTTGTTCACCATATTAAGAACTGAAAACTGACATCAATATATTTTTCCATACAGATTTTGAAAAAAGAAACGTCAGAATTAACTGTTAATTAGATAGCTAGCATGTAATCAATTACTCATGGTACTTTGAAATACTTCCATAAAAAGTATTAGAACACAATTGTTGCCATCACTCTTGGACAGTATTCATACTCCTTTTAGATGGATCTCCACAATCCCTAGAGATTTCCATTAATGGTTGCCTTATTATAGCAAGTGTGATCATTCTCAGTCTACCTCTCTCTTACTTTCTGTTTGGTCTTCATCTACTTTTGGTCTCTGTGTCAGAAGAAACAGCAAGATATTATCATGTTAGAATAATGTTATATACGTTACATTTTGTAGCAGAGTCAGCAATACAAGTTCTTATTTTAATTTTGGGAATTAAAGGTAGGTCTCTGACGACCCTACTTAGGTCACTTCCAAGGTTGTGTTTGCAGTGAGACGTCTTGAGGGTGAAGTAACATCTTCTCCTTCTCTGACAAAGAGGCTTACTTACTCAAAGCTGTAAAGTGGCAGACACGAGATAACTGTTTCTTCCGGTAACACAGCCCACTGTGTGTGTAGACGTCTAGGCTGAACTTCATTCTCTTTGTGGGAACTGGGTCTCAGAGAATGGATGTGAATATGCTTCCACTTTAGTTACTGCTTTTGCTGTGAATAATAAAACCAGACCCAGGAGTCTCATGTCTTCGGTCAGCTTCCATGAAACTGTAGCAGTGTAGCAGGCTAACTTAGTTTGAAAGTAGATTAGTCAGAGCCTTCGGAATTTTTTTTTTTTTTTTTTTTTTTTTAAGGCAGAATCTCACTCTGTCTCCCAGGCTGGAGTGCAGTGATGCAATCTAAGCTCACTGCAACCTCCGCCTCCCAGGTTCAAGTGATTTTCATGCCTCATCCTCCCGAGTAGCTGGAATTACAGGAGTGTGCCACCACACCCAGCTAATTTTTGTACTTTTAGTAGAACAGTGTTACACCATGTTGGCAAGACTGATTTCAAACTCCTGACCTCAAGTGTTCCGTCCATCTGAGTCTCCAAAAGTGCTGGGATTACAGGCATGACCTACCATGCATGTCTGGTGGAGTCTTCAGAATTCTTAACAATTAGATTCAAAGGACACTTAAGATTAGAGGACATATATATTCTGCTTTATAAACACTTTTAAAGCCTAAAAACTCCATATATAATGGCTAATGATTCCATGGACATATGTTCTAGCATGAACTTTTTAATGTCAGAAAAAAAATCAGTTCCAAAACTAATCATTCTCAGAGAATTACGTAGAGAACCCATATTACCCAACTGATAATTTTGGTCAAAAATTGATAATAAATTATGGCCATGAACTTTTAAACTATACTTTTTGACTTAAAAATTGGAGAACCACAATTTTTTGGTGTGTTTTAGACAAAGTAAAGTTAATTTTCAAACAAATGTTGGCTGTATATTCAAACAGGCCCATCTTCTATTCTGTCCACCTTACCAAGTGGAATGTGATAGGGTTTTGTAAGGTAATCAAAATCAAAAATGATATACAGAACTGCAACTAGTATTCATTTGGGTAGCTCTAAAGATCTGCAAACATCAGGAAAGGTAGTATAAGTGTATATATTTTGTCAAAATGGAGTTGTATTGACTAAGGATAAAAGGGTAATCTGATTGAGAGATAACTGTAAAAATCAGTTTTTACTCCATGGGAGCAAAAGTTTGCGATAGAAAAAGCAGGGTTTTTTTGTTTTATTTTGTTGTTGTTTTGTTTTTTTCTGAACCTAGAGGAACTGATCCTCTAGTTAAAATTATATCTATATCTATATCTGTAACTATAACTATCTTCATTTACATTTATCTATCTGTTTTACATTTTAAAAACTAAAAGTAACATCGAAAGAGCCTGCCTTCCTCCCTCCCTACTATCCTTTCTTCTGCCCTTTCTTCCTTCACTCCTTCATTTCCCCTTTTCCCTCTTTCCTTTTCCTTCCTCTCTTCCTGTTCCCCCCTCCCTCTTTCTTTCTCTTTCATTCATTTTTTTCTCGTTTTATTTTTCTTTTACAATACCCATGAAAAACATGTTCGTTCTGCTCTACTTTTACCTCTGAATATACTAACCTTTATTACACTTTTAAGTTACTTGAATGTCCTTCGAAGACTTTGAGATTAAACTTTAAGAAATTAATTGAAGCTATACAGAAAATGTTAAGGTTATCTTCTTTAAGGCAATTTAGAACCAACATTTTTCAAACTGATAATAGAAGTATAAGATGATTCTGCATCTAAACCTATAAACCAATTTGAGAAAAAGTAGATTTAGAATAAGATTTAGATTGCTAGTTTGAAAAAACAATTTTTGCTTGGAAAATTTCAATGATAATAAATAGAAACTAATTTATTATGTTTTGATACTACCAGAATTAGAGTACATAAGTGGAAACTATTGTAAGATAAGAAAGTAATATCTATTAATTATGACAAGACAATGTGTTTGTTTGCTCAATGATCTTGTAATCTCTTTAATGAGAAATAACTGAGTGCATTCAAAAATTTAAATTTTAAATTAAAACTAGCATTTCTTTTCTCATCACAATAATCTTTTTCAGAAGGAACACTCTAATTGACTTGATTAGAAGTTAATGCTCTACATGAGGTAGTGAACTGGCTTTTACCTTACCTATAGTTTGTAAAGCAATTGGAAAAACTTCAGTATGTATTTCTTGAATTAATGCATGGGTAAGGCAAAAGTTCACTAGAGCTGCTGACTTATCTGCATATAAAATGTTGAGTGCTATCCAGGAGAGAGTGCTAAATGTTCCACAGCACTGCAAATTTGCATAATGAAGAAGAGCATGCATTTAATTTACCATTAACTTGTTAAACCTCTCTGTAATATTTTCTCTCTGTAATTTATTTTTATATGCATTACAAGGTAATTGAAATCAAAACTGCAATAGGTTAATAGAGTAAAAGGAAAAAAGAAACTATGAACTATATTTGCCCTTAGAATATTATCATAAAGAGCCAGGATATTAGAATCTGTAAGTGTGAAAAGCTATTCATTGAAGCCTGATAGTGGACTTCCAGATGGTAGATAAAACCCTTCCTAATCAATTTTTATTTATACCTTCTGTAGATATTGTGTGTTAGCAAGCATAGAGTACAGTACACTGAGGGGTACTATCTTCCCATTTTGTGTGATGTCTATAACAATCGAAAATTCTGAAAAGAAAGATGGGATGAGCCAGACACTTTGGAAATAAGGAGGTGGGCAAACGCTTACCGTCTTCAGCGTTTCAACTACACTGATTTGAAAATATTAAGAAAGCATATTGGTAATAAGTATAAAAACGACTTAGACATATTAGAACGGTAGTAGGATGCATGCAATATGTTTAACATAATCCTTATTATAAACATAATTCTCATCAAATCCATCCTTGTGAATTGGATGACTCTAATACTTTTCTCTACCCTCTGTACATGATATTAAAAATCATCTTCAAAAACATACCTCCCAGAAAATGAATGTAAATAGCAGCGCAACAGAGATCAGAAATATATCCTTTCTTTTAATTGGAAGATGAAATCCTTCTGAGTGTGAGAGGTGAAGGCAGATTCAACTTTACTTGTACTCAACACTTCCACATCTTAAATTCATGTTTAAAGGATTATATTTTTAAGCATTTGCAGGTATTAACTGGAAAATGTGCACACTTTGACAAGTGTCATCCTACAAACGTATCTTGTTTTTATTCTTCAATATTTTTTTACTTTCTTTTTTTTCATTATACTTTAAGTTCTGGGATACATGTGCAGAATATGCAGGTTTGTTACATAGGTATATATATGCCATGGTGGTTTCCTGCACCCATCAACCCCTTATCTACATTAAGTATTTCTCCTAATGCTATCCTTCTCCTTGCCCCCCAGCCCCCGACAGGCCCTAGTGTGTGATGTTCCCCTCCCTGTGTCTATGTGATCTCATTGTTCAACTCCCGCTTATGAGTGAGAACATGCAGTGTTTGGTTTTCTGTTCCTGTGTTAGTTTGCTGAGAATGGTGGTTTCCAGTTTTATCCATGTCCCCGCAAGGGACATGAATGCATCCTTTTTTATAGCTGCATAGTATTTCACAGTGTATATGTGCCACATTTTCTTTATCCAGTCTAACATTGATGGGCATTTGGGTTGGTTCCAAGTCTTTGGTATTATGATTAATGCTGCAGTAAACATACATGCGCATTTGTCTTTGCAGTAGAATGATTTATAATCCTTTGGGTATATTCCTAGCAATGGAATTGTTGGGTCAAATGGTGTTTCTTGTTCTAGATCCTTGAGGATTCGCCACACTGTCTTCTACAACGGTTAAACTAATTTACACTCCTACCCACCGTGTAAAAGCATTCCTATTTCTCCACATCCTCTCCAGCATTTGTTGTTTCCTTACTTTTTAATGATTGCCATTCTAAACTCATCATCACTGGTCATTAAAGAAATGCAAATCAGCCAGGCTCATTGGCTCACACCTGTAATCCTAGCACTTTGTGAGCCCAACGTAGGCAGATCATGACGTCAAGAGATCCAGATCATCCTGGTCAACACGGTGTAACCCCGTCTCTACTAGAAATATAAAAATTAGCTGGGCGTGGTGACACATGCCTGTAGTCCTGGCTACTCAGGAGGCTGAGGCAGGAGAATCACTTGAACCTGGGAGGCAGAGGTTGCTGTGAGCTGAGATTGCACCACTGCACTCCAGCCTGGAGACAGAGCAAGACTCTGTCTCCAAAAAAAAAAAAAGGAAAAAAAAGAAAAAGAAAAGAAAAATAAATGCAAATCAAAATTACAGTAAGACACCAAATATATCATTTATTGATAATTAAAGTAACCAAACCAATCATCGTTAAGTAAGCCCTGTTGTCTGGGCTTTTTAAATATACAACCATTCCTTCTTCCATCTATTTCCAAGTGTAATGTTTTCTGTGTCTTAATACAACATTTGAGAATTAAAAATACTTTGTAAATATCTTTTTTTTTTTTTTTTTTTTTTGAGACAGAGTCTCACTCTGTTGCCCAGGCTGGAGTGCAGAGGCGCAATCTTGGCTCACTGCAAGCTCAGCCTCCCGGGTTCACGCCATTCTCCTGCCTCAGCCTCCAGAGTAGCTGGGACTACAGACACCAGCCACCACACCCAGCTAATTTTTTTTGTATTTTTGGTAGAGACGGGGTTTCACCGTGTTAGCCAGGAGGTCTCGATCTCGTGACCTCGTGATCCGCCCACCTCGGCCTCCCAAAGGTAAATATTTAATTTTAGGTGAGATATTTTCTTTCCCATATCTGTCCATTAGCCCTCACCGTCCTCCCTCTTCTCTTGTTCCCATTGAATTTCTATCTACGAGATTTCAATCCCCCAAAGCAATTTGGAAATTCTTATATAAAAATGGGGTTCTGCTTCTAGAAACAGTTGTGCATAAGTTGATTTAAGAAGTGTATATTAGGCCAGGCGCGGTGGCTTACGCCTGTAATCCCAGCACTTTGGGAGTTCGAGGTGGGTGGATTATCTGAGGTCAAGAGTCCGAGACCTGCCTGGCCAACATGGTGAAACCCCATCTCTACGAAAAATATAAAAATTAGCCGGATCTGGTGGCACACGCCTGTAATTTCAGTTACTCAGGAGGCTGAGGCAGAAGAATTGCTTAAGCCTGGGAGGCAGAGGTTGCAGTGAGCCGAGATTGTGCCACTGCACTCCAGCCTGGCTGACAGAGCAAGACTCTGTCTCAAAAAAAAAAAAAAGTGTATATTAATATAGAGGAAATATTTGTATACAAAGCTCCCACCAGTTTATACTGCGCCTTTGTACAAATTATCAAAAATCACTTCTCCCTTTTACCTCCCTGGGTAGATACAAACCTGTGGTTTCACAGGTGGGTGAAGGTCAGGGTGCTTCTGCAAGGTAAACAATATATTGAATTATACATAGCTGCTCTGCCTGTCTAACCTCATATAAATCACAATCTCTAATTTTAAAAAGATGTAGGAACAATTTCTAGAAAGAAATATGTGAATATATGTGAGACCCAGTTGGAATGAGTCTATCTTCATAAACATAGGATGCTTTTTAAAAAGTACATTGATAGATTTTTACTTTTACAGTAACAAACACAAGATCATCATGTTAAACCTACTAAGCCATAAGTTCATTATGGTAGAATTAGAAGAGATAGAAAAAAGAAAGGAGAAAAGAACAATTCTATCTATTCCCACGGTTGACTGTTGTTAAAATGTCATTCTGTACTCTCTTGTCTTCACTTAACATTAGGTAAGGAGCTTGTCTCATATCATTCAAAATAAAATAGATTAGAACTTTATTTTAGTGATCATTTAATTTGCTGATTATTAATTATTATGCCTATGTTTAATTTAAATAAAATACCTTTCAATAAACTGAATGTTGAATTATATGTTTTGTACTGATAGAGTTTCCTTCCAAAAGGAAGAGGATAACAACACTGGGAAGCCATCTCTGTAGGTTAAAAATGCTTTCTTATTAATATTATGCCACATTGCTACTGGGAAGGATATTTTGTTATGAAATTTAGTGTCTGATCCCAAGGATTTTAATTTTTATACTCCAATATTACAATTTTAATATATCCAGGATATATTTACTACTCTATGTAAAACTCAGAAGTTTTAAAAAAATTAACAGAATCTCGAGCAAAGATTATAGAAGTGAGAATAACTTTAAAATACACTGCATTTTCTAATCCAGTTAGGATTTAGCTTAAATTGATGAATACTTGAAAGGAGCTCATGAAAATATTACTTGACTGAAAATATTCCTACACAGAAATCTGTGAAAGCAGAACCCTATTGCCAATATTACTTTTCATTGTAGTAACTGTTTTTGAAAAGACTTCTTTCTGGAAGATTATTTACACTACTGTCTGAATTTTTTAATTCCCAACATACATAAAAATACTTAGTGACTTCATCAAGGAAAAAGAAATCTAATTCATTTCCTGCTGACTAGTAAACTTTGTAGTGGGAAGAACAATTTACAATCTTTTGGGCCAGGCGCAGTGGCTCACGCCTGTAATCCCAGCACTTTGGGAGGCTGAGGTGGGCAGATCTCGAGGTCAGAAGATCGAGACAATCCTGGCTAACATGGTGAAACCCTGTCTCTACTAAAAATACAAAAAAAATTAGCTGGGCATGGTGGCGGGCACCTGTAGTACCAGCTACTCAGGAGGCTGAGGCAGGAGAATGGCATGAACCCGGGAGGTGGAACTTGCACTGAGCCGAGATCACACCACTGCACTCCAGCCTGGGCGACAGAGTCAGACTCCGACTCAAAAATAAAATAAAATCTTATTAGTGGAAGATAATCTTTTTTAATGAGAAATTTCTTCTTTTAACTTTTCAAGATCCTTCTACCCAAATCCAGATTCAGTGACTGTTCTCGGTGAATATGATCTCTAGCTGTAACCAATTGAAATCATTATTCAACAGAAACTCTCTAACAATTAACCAGGTTTTCTCAAAGTTGGCTGACGTATTTCCACAGAATTAGCAAGTACAGAGTGACTGATGAAGCTCAATTTATTCTCAGTCCTCAGGACCTAATAAAAACTAGTGTCAATCATGTTCCAACAAGGGCCACCACTAATGACACAAATGCCTATGAAGTCAAGACTATCAGCTTTGACCATAAAGTGTCCAGTCTTTTATTAAAACAAATGAACAATCATCACTTGCACTGTTATGGTCTTCCACCCCAGTGACTAATTGAGACATATTCATTATTCTGCAAAATGACAAAAGAAGCTCTTCCATGCTCTAAGCTGTAGCCTTTTATTTCTGTTACCCAGAGTTTAAACAAGGATGTGAGCTGGGAGCTCATCAACAACTGATTTCTGAGGAAAGTCTTCTTTCCCTTCAGTCATTCCCTGTGATGTCTACATGGGTAGGTCCAACCCACACACCTGGAAACTTTAGTTCTAATAACCATGTCACTTACTTTTCTCCGAACACCAACTGAAGCAACATTCAATTTGAAAATAGTGATTTGAAAAAGACACTTGATCCTTGTTATTTCATCACTGTAGTGAACAACTAACCATTCCCTTCATGATCCTACCTCATGACCCCATCATGTCAGTATTTCATTAAAGGACAATTTATGAAAAAAAGTGACATGCTGATTTTTTTTTTTGTAAAATTCAGAAAAATTCATAAGCTTCTCAGATGAAAAATTGTTAATGACAATATTGTTGGTTACTTTAATCAATATTTTTGGTTACTTTGATCAATATTTTTGGTGACTAATTCCAATGTTGTTTAAAAAAAAAAAAAGTGCTGCTTTCACCAGGCTGTTGTGCCTTGCAGACAATTTATACCATTCAACTGACTTGATCTTTTTCTAGTATTGTGATTGCAGGAACATTCAGACTAGTTCTCTACTCATCCGTTACTACTTTGCTTAGCGAAGTGATCCTAGTATCACTGCCCACTTCTCTTCAACCGCCTTTTGTTGTGTGGTTTTGACTTAACCTTTGCTGCCAGTATAGGTCTTATCTATGCTTTCACTGAAAGCCAACTCAAATTTCATTTGTAATATACATTTTTTCCCACTATTCTCTTCTGTTTTCTGTATCTTTGTATACTAAATGAAAAGATATCTGAAGAGCAAACATTCATCTTAACTTCCATCTGTTGAACATAATAAAATATCAATAATGCCTTTAAATAAAAGCACTTTATTAGGCTAGAAACATAAGAAAATAATACTTAAGATTTCTTATAACATTTACTTTTAGGATACTCACTCTTGTTTAATCATAGCAACACTGAACTGAGTCAGCTAGAATATCTACTAACAGTAGGACTTTGAGATAGAAACTCCAAAAGTAAATTTAAAGCACCTATATGGATCATGGATAAAAAATTATCAGTAGATAAGTAGATCATCTAATATGGAGAAAAGAATTAAACTGGGATATTTATGTAACAGTCTTCCTGAATAATATTTAAAACCATTGGGTCAGATTCTATACGAGAGAAAATGCTTGAAATAGTTAAAGAAACTTTAATCATTGTCCCCCTCCACCCTTTCACCTGGGAGGCAAGATTAGAGCTGGGCAGGGCATTTGTTTCTACGCCTCTTTGGAAAATTTCTGTCTTCTTTGTGGTAAAATGATGGAATCAGACTTAATGTTCTTTCATTAGGATTGTAAAAAGGTTTTGGGTTTTATGAGAATTCTGCCTTTGACAATGCACAGCATAAATTTATTTAATTTTCCTGTATATTCAAAAATGATAAATGAAAACTCATTCACATCCTTACAATCTTTAAACACACACACACACACACACACACACCTGTAATCCCAGCACTTAGGGAGGCTGAGGCAGGTGGATCATGAGGTCAAGAGATCGAGACCATCCTGGCCAACATGGTGAAATCCCGTCTCCACTAAAATTACAAAAAGTAGCTGGGTGTGATGGCATGTTCCTGTAGTCCCAGCTACCCAGGAGTCTGAGGCAGGAGAATTGCTTTGGGAAGGCTTGAGGCACTTTGGAGAGATTGTAAAGATTACTTTTAGGATTGTATCACATATTACAAAGAACTGAAAGAAAACACCTAAACAAAAGTAAATCAAATTTGCATACATTTAAACCATAGCCAGTTAGAGAGAAGGAAGGTATCAAAATAAGAATGAATCTTGTAAGCAGGGCAATGAGCAGATTTGCAATAAACTCATCACTCTGAAGTCGAAGTAAAGGAGTCAGAGAGAGAGAAAAAAAGTTTGGTGTCACAGATGTCAAAGGGAAAGAGAGTTTCGAAAAGGACAGTTGAGTCCACAATGACACATGTCACAGATACGAAAGGATAAGAGACAAGGGAACACATATATGCAGGTACTCATGTCACATACACTCATGTGTACATGTACACATACACACCTATACACACAAATGGTTTTTTCTAATGGGTTTTAACAACTGTCTAAATGTTACTGATACAGAAATCAGATTTCAACTTGCCAAATAATTCGATGGCAAAGAAAGGTGAATGAACCATCCTATTGAAAAATATGATAGTAAAATGTTATCTGGAGAGAAATTACTGTTGAGGAGGTATTCTTAGGTTGGGTGATCTTGATAAGTTTTGTGATCTATTGTTACTGAAAGAAAACAGCAGACATGAAGGTCATAAATGAGAATTTATGTGTGAAAGAAAGTGACAATGGGGGAAAGTGATCTTGAGAAATATATAAGAAAAATGAAGGATAGATGTTATTATTATTATTTTTTTACTCTTGTAGAGGTGATCCTAGAGAACAAGGCAGTGTGACAATCGTCCCAGCTGGCCTGGGAAACTGTATTATGTTGTCTATGACCATAATGGAGACACATAGCAATCCGCAAGTCCAAAGACTGAACAGAGGAAGAAAATACATTTAATACATTTGGGATTGATAAGGAGGCAGGAATCTGGAAGCTGAATAACATGGTAACCATGTGACACAGCTGCATAGGCTGAAGTGTGTAATCAGAGGATAAGATACCATCAAATTGGCATATTGACATAATATGGTGAGGTCTGAACTCCTGTATGCCACATTGCTAGTTGTAGGGAAGCAGGTTATAAAATGGTGTAGGAAAATTTACTATTAATGCTAATAGCTAATAAATTTAGTATATTCTGTGCCAGACACTCTTTTTTTTTTTTTTTTTTTTTTTTTTGAGACAGGTTTTTCTTTTCTCGCCCAGGCTGGAGTGCAGTGGCGCGACCTCGGCTCACTGCAAGCTCAGCCTCCCGAGTAGCTGAAACTACAGGCGCCCGCCACCTCGCCCGGCTAGTTTTTTTTACTGTGTTGGCCAGGAAAGTCTTGATCTCCTGACCTCACTATCCACCTGCCTCAGCCTCCCAGTGTGCCAGACACTCTTATAAATGCAGTGTTTGGTTGTTACAGTCTTCTTACTCCTTAGTTTAATGATTTCCAAGTTTTTGAGCCACAACTAAGAAGAATAAGGCACAGGGACACCAAAGAGTGAGTACAGTCGGATTTATTAAGTGACAGAAAAGTTCTCAGCAATGAGAGGGACTGAAAGAATGTTTCCAGAAATGGGGCTGAGTTCTGGGTATTTTATGGAGCAGAAGCAAGGAAGTCTTCTGTGGGTTCTGCCCAAATAGGAAGAGTAAAGTTCCCCACTGAGGGTGTTGCCTATGCCCGGGGTTGGCCATAGCTACTCCATCTTGGTTATTACCCACGAGTGCCTAAGCGAAACCTATGGAGGGGGCTAAAGCTGCAATGCTAATGATAATTAGCTCTGGGTCAAGGTAAGGACATTTAGTTGATTTATTGCACCTGCACCTAAGTTGGGACAGTCCCTTCTGAGCAAACATTTTGGCTTAAGAGGAAATTCTTAACCATATTTCCTCCTACTAGCTACAGGGGTGGTGGAGGTGCGATCCCATAGGTATTTTTTCTCTCCCGAGACCCTTCCTCTCTACCTGCCTAGCCAGTCTCTAACTGCCTCCTCTCTCATTGGTTTGTTTAATACTTAAAAGAACCTTAAAATGAAGAGACTATTATTATTTCCATTTTACAGAGGTACATAGAGCTTAAGAACATTAACCAAGTTTTTACAGATTAGTAGTGGCAGAGTCAGGATTAGAATGCAGAGGGTCTGTCTCTAGAGCTCATATTCTTAATTTCTGGTGCAATAAATGAATTTTCAACATGGAGAAAACTCTTGAAGGGAGAATTCTTGTTTCTCTGAGAATCACCACGTGTTTCTTTGAGAACTGACCATATCTCAGTGCTGTGGCTTTGTAGCAGTTACAGTTAAATTCTCTAGGTTAGTTGTACGTGTCTCTTTCTGACTCTTTGTGCCCATATTCCACTGTTCTACTGCATAATAATTGCAGTGAGGGATCGATATCTTTTATTTCCAGAAATCATTACCCTCAATAATTTTATGAGTTTACAGATTGCACTGGAGAAGATGGTAACACAGGGAAATGGTCCAATACTATAGCCTGAAGTCTTCTACCAACCAACTGGCTTTTATGCCTCTGGCTTTTGTTTATCTTCTCTCTTCTCTTCTCTCTCAAAGAACAAACTATTTGTTTCTTCTTCTTTTGCAGAACAGTTCTTTTCATATTCCTAATGTAGACAAGGTCTTACATTCTACATCAGACATTGACCATTTTAAAGTAAATATAATAAATAAACTGTTCTTCTTTCATGGCATTTGCTTCATTGCCCTCCCTGTGGTGATTTCTACAGTTTATGTATGGTCACGTTTTTGTACCTATACTTGCATATGAAGGTGTTTTGAATTTATATTTGCTTTCTTCTTTCTTTGTTTAACCTATGAAATATAATAGAATGAATTCTATTTTCTAAATTCAAGCAACATGTCTCCTGAAACTGAGTTTTTTAAAAATGTTTTTGTATTTTTATATATTTAGGGGGTATAAGTACAGTTTTGATAAATGGATATATTACACAGTGGTAAAGTCCATGCTTTTAGTGAAATCATCACACAAATAATGCACATTGTACATATTAAGTAATTTCTTATCCCACACCCCCACAAACACACACTCTTCCACTCTTCCAAGTCTCCAGTGTCTATTATTCTACATTCTATGTCCGTGTGTACACATTATTTTGCTCCTTTTATAAGTAAGAACATGAGATATTTGATGCTCTGTTTCTGTGGGTTTTTAAGTTAAGATAATGGCCTCCAGTAGCATCCATGTTGCTGCAAAAGACATGATTTTGTTTCTCTTTTATGACTGATTAGTGTTTCATGGTATATAAATATATACCACATTTTCTTTATCCAATCATCTTTTGATGGACAGTTAAGTTGATTCCATATTTTTTCTCTTGTGAATAATGCTGTGATAAGCATACAAGTGCTAGCATTTTTTTTTTTCTTTGGGTATATACACAGTGGTGGGATTGCTGGATGAAATGGCAGTTCTATTTTTAGTTCTTCAAGAAATCTCCATGCTCTGTTCCATAGAATGTGTACTAATTTACGTTCCCATCAACAGTGTGTATAACTGTTCCCTTTTCTCTGAATCTTTGCCAGCATGTCATTTTTTTTCTACTTTTTAATAATAGCGATTCTGATTGATGTAAGATGATATTTCATTGTGGTTTTAATCTGTGCTTCCCGGCCAGGCGCAGTGGCTCACGCCTGTAATCCCAGCACTTTGGGAGGCCAAGGTGGGTGATCATGAGGCCAGGAGTTCGAGACCAGCCTGGCCAGCACGGTGAAACCCCATCTCTACTAAAAATACAAAAATTAGCCAGGCGTGGTGGTGGGCACCTGTAATCCCAGCTACTTGGGAGGCTGAGGCAAGAGAATCACTTGAAACTGGAAGGTGGAGGGTGCAGTGAGTTGAGATAGTGCCACTGCACTCTAGCCTGCATGGAAGAGCAAAACTCCATCTGAAAAAATAAAATAAAATAAAAATAGAAAATAAAAAAAAATTGCATTTCCCTGATGAATAGCAATGTTGAGCATTTTTTTTTTCAAATATTTGCTGCCCATTTGTATTTCTTCATTTGAAAATGTCTGTTCGTGTCATTTGGCTCATTTTTAATAGGATTATTTGGTTTTCTTAGTTGAGTTGTTTGAGTTCATTGTAGATTCTGGATACTAGCCCTCTGTCAGATGTATAATTTACAAATATTTTCTTTCATTCTGCAGCTTGTCTGTTCACTCTACTGATTATTTCTTTTGCTGTGCAGAAGCTTTTTAGTTTAAAGTCCCATTTGTCTACTTTTGTTTATGCTGCACTTGTTTTCAGCGTTTCAGTCATGAATGCTGGCCAATATTCAGAAGAGGTTTTCCTAGGTTTTCTGTTAGTGCTTTTAGAGTTTCAGGCCTTACATTTAAGTCATTAATTCATCTTGAGGTAACTTTTTATATGGTGAGAGACAATTTCATGTCCAGTTTCATTGTGACAGTTACTTTAAAATTTAGTTTGCCCACCTATATTATAGATCTTTGAGAAGCCATGGGTTGTTTCTAGATCTGAATTGGGGCTACATGTTTCAGGCTTGACATGTAAAGATGTGTTTAGTAAACAATCTTAAAGAGAATTTCACATTGTATATGGATGTTAGTGAGGGGAGGAAGGCTTTGGGGGAAAAGAAAAGGAAACCCACAGACTCAGTCCAGAAGTCAAAAACTGACTTTGGCTTTGGAGTGACTTTAATTTTACCTTGAGTCATATTCTGTGAAAATTCACAAAAGCAAAAAGTCGCTTTCCATAGAAATAGAAAAAGTTGATTCTGGGGGTAGGGAAGGAAGAAATACAATAAAGAGGGAATACTTAAATGAGAAGACAGACTATATATTGTAATTTTGCTTCTATTGTTAATTAGGTGGGTGACCCTGTACAGATGGCTCAGTCTTTCCTACCTTTATGTTCTATTTAACCAAATTAAAAGTTGAGAATCATATGATTCATTCATTTTTTTTTCAAATCTAAATCCTATGATTTTAATAGGAATTTTACAGTGTTGTAGTCAAATAAATCCCTTACCTTAGACATCATTTTCCATTTTCAGGGATTTCCCATATCTGTGAAAAATGGTTCTGAGAAGTAAGAAACCTTGAAACCTCATCAAGGCTTAGACACTTCCACTGTACAGATTTGATTGTGGGCAAGTTACTCAACCTTCCTAAACTCCAGTCTCTTACTTGATAAGTAGTAATAGCATACACCTCACAAAGTCATTCCGAGCGTCAATTGTGAGATTATCATAAAGGACATGATGCCTAAGACCAGTAAGATAGCTACTTTTGCCACTACTATCACTAGTGCTACTAATACTCATCCACAATAAGGTGTTAGAGAACCTGCACCTTCCCTCTTATTGGCAGTCTGACACTGAAGAATCAAAAGTGTGAACCTATAGTGAATCTCACAGATTGGTTCTCTTGGCAACTGTAGAACATGTCTAATATATTGGTTTAACAGAGTACCCTAGAAAGAGAATTGGAGCAAACATAAAGATACTTGGTCTCATTTTCTTCATTTGGAAGCTCTGGTCACTTGGGTAAATCGCAGTGATTTGATTTCTCTGAGAATGAAATGCTTACTTTGGTCAGTAGGTCAATATCCATGATACTCAATTTTTCACAGTTTTATAGTAATCTGATCACTCATATTTGCAGGATGCTTCAACAAGGGTAAAAGACAAAACTGGCACTATCTAATGTTGATTGAAACCATTCTTACTATAGTATTGTTTGAAACACTTTACATTTATTAAATCACCTTGGAGGCTGGTAACATTATAACTCTTATTTTACTATTGGTGACCCGGAAGCACAGAGAAGGTTGGGAACTTTCGCAAAGGCAGATCCAGAATTTGGCAGTGGATGAGGTTTTCAGAATAAAAATATGTCAAAAACCTAAAATAAATAGAGGCAGGGCCAAAAGGATGCTGGCCATTTGGGTAAGATCCAAGGCAAAAGGCTGCAATATGACTTTTGTCTCTGGCTAAGGATAATTTAGTTCTCTGTAGCTCTAAACATGGGTATCTCCTTTACCTCAAATTTCCCTTCTTAGTGCTATCCACTTCACTAGTAGGTTTTCAAAGCAATAATAGAGAAACACTTGTCTGATAGGTTTAGTAGTGAAATGGGACAGTTCCCTGACCCCAGTCGTAGGATGTTCAACAGGGGTGAGGCTTGTCAGGCCACCACCACTGCTCAAACTCCTTACAGAAGGGATAACATGCAGATGGGCAGGAACGGGAGCTGGGGTGAAAACTTCTGGGCTCTGACCCCATGGTAGCATCTAGGGGCAGGTGCCTGCAACCCCTGAAGCCCAAGTGGGCAGTGTTACAGTGTGCTCTTTTAGTTTGGCTGTCCTCAGAAGGCTTAGTTGTTAAATAGCTCAGTGGACCCTCTGCTTTTTCGCAAGGGCAGAGGGCCAGTGTGACAACTTTCTGTACCTCTCAGGGCCACTGTGACAGCTTTCTGTATTCTAGAGCTCTTGTTCAGCATCCTGGAAGAATCAGGTCACACATGAACTTAAAGGATGGTGAATGTGAGGGTTGTTTTGGGTTGTGGAGGTGGATCTCAGTGGGATAGATGGGGAGCTAGAAGGGGGATGGAGTGGGAAGATAATCTTCCCCTAGAGTTTGGCCTCCAGCGGACAATCTCCTCTCCGACAGGCCCCAGTTGAACTCCCCTTGGCGTTCAGACACTTCTTTCTGCTGTGTCATTCTGCCATTCTTCTGCTTTTCTGTTCATCTACTTATCTCCTTCTGGAGCTGGACTTTGGGGTTTATAGGGGGTCATGGCGTGCCAACTGGCAACTTTTTGGGTACAAAAACAGAAATGCCTATTCCCATTTAGGGTCACAGGTGTTCAGGCCTAAGGGTGGGGCCTTTGCCAGGAAATGGCCCTCTTCTACCCAGTATTTGCCGTTTTCCTGTCGGTATCAGTAGGAAGTGGCATATCAAATTTTCAAGCTATTTCTTTGGTCTGGGATGAACAAGAATAGTGTTCTCCACTAAAAAATATATGAAGGAAAATGTTTACCAAAAGAAGTGGAGGAAGGACAAAAAAGGGAAGGAAGGAGAAGTCTTTGCCTAAATTTTCTGGGTGCCCTGTCAGAGTCATTGTTCCTGGTTGACTACATTATTTTCCCATTTTTTTCCAGCTTTATTGAGGATAATCAACAAATAAAAATTATATATATCCAAGGTGTACCACATGATGATTTGACATATGTATCCATTGTGTCATAATTGTCACAATCAAATTAATCAACATATCTATCACCACACATGGTTATCTTTTGCATATATGCATTGAGTATACTTGAGCTCTAGTCTCTTAGCAAATTTCAAGTAAACAATAAAGCCTTATTAACTACAATTATCATGGCTGTGTATTAGATCTCAGGACTTATTTATCTTATAACTGAAAGTGTGAAATTGGCTAACAGTGAAAGAAGCTGTCATATGTCTATGCTAACAACCTTGAATTTAAAGATACCCTGACTATATTGGGAAGAGATTTTGGAGACAACCAACATACTGAAGTATGTCCAGTTCTCAAAGTACTAGAAGCAGCCTGAAACCCAATAGAAATAGCATTAGACTGAAGAAAACATTTCTATTTGAAGGCACTGCCTATTCATATGAGCAAAGGAACTTGTCAACACTCTTTACTCACTTGGATCCAGTTTGGATGACAGAGCTTTCCATAAATCTCCACTGCAAGGAAAGGGTGCTAGTACCTTCTTGATGGGATGTTGTGGTTGGAATTCCACAAAATATGGTGATATTTGAAACTTAAACTAGTGATTCAGATTCAGAAATGTAGTTGAGTCTCATATTTCTCCTAAAAGATTTGGCTGAAGTTCCTTTGCACTTTATTCTTTAATTCTTGTAGCTGGATTTGCAAGACAATTATTTTCAAAGTAATATGGCACCCCATTGCAGAATAATAAAATTAAGTTAGAAAACAATGTTATTCATATATTTTTCAAAAGGTGTGATGAAATTGTTCAGCAGTAAAATTCAGTTCATTTCCCCACTATATTTTAAAACCTAAGTCCAAACCCACCTCCAACTATTTCCCCTGTGGAAGGTAATTATTTACTTGCTTTTAAGTACTGCAAATCGTTCCTAATTCAGCGATTAACCATAAAGATTAGCTATTGAGTGATATTCCATCCAGTGTTTAAAAATGTTGTGGGACTTACTGGCTTATTGAAAACAAAGCTGTTTCTAACCAAACAAACAAACAAAAAGGTATTACTCTTCAGTGAACTTGAAAGAGGTGACAAAATTGTTGATATTCCTGCAGCTGTACAGCTTGTAATAAAACTTGTAAGACTCTTAGAATCTCAGATAAGAAACCATACACTTTGCTGCCTGAATTTGGGCCAAATGAGAATGCCAGAAATCAATGTTTTCAGTACAATTTTATTTCATCTTGTTTCTGATTTGATATTATTTGACATTTGGTAATTTGTACTTTAAAAAAAGTATGAATTTCTGCAGAAACGTTTTAAAAACAAAATATGTGTTGTACCATTTTCTCTCATGCACTTTGTTATTTGTAAATATTTGGGAAGAAATAATTGTTTCTTGGAAAATTTACTGGTTGATACAAACTCCGTTCTGAATAGCACGGGGCAATCCAGTTCATAGAAAAAGAAAGTAGCTCCGTCTTTGATTTGACAAAGCAGCAACTCAGCAACTCATGCACCTTTGGTGTTCAAGTAATCAAAGTTCAATTCCTTTCAGATCCTTGTTTTGATAGATTTTTTATTGTGTGTTTTGATTAAATGTCTGGCTGATTGATCGATGGGTCTTTTCTCATTGGGCTGAACTGATTGTGAAGGTGACTGCAATAGAACCACTATGTTGACTATTTTGTGAATGGATTCACTTGTTAGCACTCTTAATGTCATTTATAGAAGATTACAAACACTTTGACATTGGAATTTCAAGGCTATGTTTCAGTTCCATCATTTTCAATAATAGTGTATACTCAACATTTAAATCATATATTGTATGTTAAGGTGGAAATTAAAATTTATGATTATGCAGAAGTGCATTAATATTTTTAAACATAAATTATCAACTATAACAATATTTCATTAATGAAAATAAACAATTACTTCCTAAACTATGTTAACAATTTTTTAAATTGAATAACTAAAAATGTAATAACCCAACAAATTCCCAGCTCTGACTGAAGGCCACAAAATAATTCCAGACTGGCAGAATTATAAAATTGACTGTCCAACTAGAATCTGCATGAATTCCAGAACAAGTCTGCCAAAATTAAACCTTGACCCCACTGCTTAGTGAGCAAATGACCTTGGGCAGTATACAAAGCCATTCTGAGTCTCCATTTCCTCATTGGTAGAATGGAGATGGTAACAGCACCTACATTATATGGATATAAAGATAAAAGAAGTGTATAAATGATCAGAACATAATAGCACTTGGTATTTGTGTTTTATATCCATCGAATCACAAGGTAGAAGAGGAATATTGCCAATTTAATAGCCGAAGCTTTCAGTTTTCTTTTTTTACAATAATTATATAATAGGAATTAAAACATTTTATGTAATATTCACTCAGCAGAAAGGTATTGCACCTCATATGGGTTAGGCTAAGGATAAAAAGAGGAAAGACAAATTCATTTTCCTAAAACTCAGTTAAGGGGAGCGACCGTGAGAAATTGTGGAATTAATAAACAAGGACATTGCTAAAGATGGTATGAAGATGAGACCAACTGATTTGGATCCACCCCGAAAAATCCTAATTCAAATTGTATGAGCCCTTTGGAATATCATTAAAGAAAAAGTCTCCTGATTGAATTCTAATGATACAAATAGAAGAACAGTGAAGTTCAGAGTTCCCCACCTTCACAGGCATTGAGCCCAGAGTAATCAATAATTTTTCTTTTTAGGAGACTGATCTGCCTTTTTGTGAACAATCTTAGTTGGACACATATTTATGTGTGTGTCAAGGCATTGTTTTTGCGAGGGAGGAAAATCTCAGGGAATTTTTTAGTTTCTTAAAAAGTGATTGTTACAGTACTAAAGGATCTGGGAGAAATAGTGACAAGCAAGCAGTTACAATTTAGTGGAATTTGGACGCTAGATCTTTTATGTGGAGATTTTAAGGATCTATGACAATCATAAGAAAATGAAGTGTGTTGAAGAAAACAACCCAACAATACATATACTTTAACATAATTACCTAGAACCATCCTCAGACAAGTGTCTCATCTATTCTGAACAGGCTTTTAAAATTGTCTTTGTAGGTTGCCATACGCTTGTCTTGAATTGGAGGCACTGAGATCTGGCAGAAGGAATGTAGGTTTGCGAAAGGTGGGGTGGGCTACGGGTGATGGGTTTGAAACACTGACTTGTATTTCTAGACGTGTGGTTTTGGCAATTGATGTTGTTTTTAATTCTTTGAGCCTTCACGTCTGTAAACTGAAAACTACTTTGTAAATCAATAACAGTTCCTAAATAAATAGTCATTATTATAGTATCCCCTGAAATTAATGAGTCAATGAATTCTACCTAGAGTAAAGTAAGAGGTTTTGTTTTCTTCCATACTATTTTCTTGCAGAAGTAATGCCTGTACTTCTATTCTTGGTTAGGTCTCCATTTGTTTATATCGTCCCACCAGGAATGTAAGCTCCTTCATGAAGAGTGGATCATTACTTAGTCCAGTGTTTATCAAACTTTATTGTTTGTCTGAATAACTTGTAGGGATGTTGGAAATACACATTGCTGCTTCTACTATCAGAGTTTCTAATTCAGTAAGTCTGGGGTAGGGTTCGAGATTCAGCAGCTCTCCCAAGCTCCAGGTGATGATGATACAAGGCGCTAGATAATATTAAAGGCAAGAAAACAGACCTCCAACCAGTATCTCTCTTTAGTGTCATGAACTGAAATAATACATGTACTTTATCTTGATTTAACTGTCTTTGGCACATGTGCATCATAAGTATGTACAATTCTTATTTGTCCATTAAAATAAATGAATTAATTAATTCTTAAAATATTAATATCCTCAAAGCCACTAAAAATGTAACCTTAAAAAGGGTTAAAGTGTAAATCGTTGTGTATATTTTACCATAATAAAAAAGCCGTTTTCAAAATAGCCTATCTTTTCATAGTCTGAAACAAGTATGTATTTGGAGGTCATTATATGCAGGATAATTTTTAATGAGTTTAATGTTTTTGGTAACATTTTGTAATTTTCAGGTCAGGGGAAAAATTATTGAGGAGAAAGGTTTCTTTAATGCATAGTAAATTCATTATTTTTTGCAAATTGGGTTCTTTCATAATATGTAGTTCATTCTGCTGGCTACACAAAGGCAGCTTAAGAGATAGTTATCTACCCCTATAAATATTTGCAATTTATATGGAACTAATAATTAAATGAGTTTACAATAACAATAAACACAGCAAGCCTCTAACAGATTGCAATTAGTCTTTTAGATGATTTTGGAAATTAAAATAATTTTCAGTACTAAATGGGGCAAAGTCCAATAAGTTAGCTTGCTTTCTCCACAAAATTCAAATAACACTTAGAAATAAAATCTAATTTTTTAAAAATGTTGAGATACAAAATATGGAGTTGCTACTTTTCAAATTTTGGAGACATTACAAATACTTGATTCAGTTACCTCACCACCCCTTGATTATTTACACAACAGGAACATATTTACCACTTCTTAGGAGGGACAATGATTTTCACTGAGCTGATTGGCTAATAAGAGTACAAAGAGCAGAAAGGGCTTTGCACATGAACTTGTGTTTTTCTGCTTTTCCTCAAGTTGCTATTTTATTCTTTGTGTTTTTTTTTTTTTTTTTTAATCACGGGAACAATACGAACTAGAAAGATATGATATATTAACATATAGATATATATACAATTATAGAGCAGGCAAATTTAAGTTCCTTGCAATATTTTATATTTAATAGCATTTAATTGAAACTAGGTAATATCTGGGGAAAATTTTCATAAATGATGTAGAGAAGAATAAGTGGGCTGTAGGTACTCTATGCTCTTAAATGACATCTGATAAACATGACTTCTCTCTGATACAATTTTCTTGTAAATTATGACTTTGGGACAAGATGCCTTAGAAATTAGAGATTTATCAAAATTTAATTTGGTAATCAGATTTCCCCAAATGTATTTAACAGTTGCAGTCCAATTTTGCTTCCTTTTGGAATTCTTATTTGCCTCTTTTGGTTATTGTGTTAAATTCTCACAATTTTCATGTAATATTTACAAAAACAATAGACTGACACAATAGTAGTTCTTATAAATTCATTTAGCCAATAAGTCAGATGCAATATCAATGTCCAAAATTATAACATCCTAACAAAAAGTCACAACCAACCATATATTTTTATAGAAAGATCCTATTTGTTGAAAAAAATGATGTTTTTAGAAATAGGTTTAATATGAAATATTTAATTTGTATATGAAGAGGTATAAATATCTAATAAACAACAAAAATAAATTGACTTTTGGGAGGGAAAGACAGGCCATGTCTGTGACTAGAAATACTTTAATTTGAAGCAATCAACCGTCTCCCTATCAAACTGTATGTTCAAATAATTCTTACTAAAAGTCCCAACAGAAATTTCATAGACCTTGTTATGATATTGATGTTCATAGGAGGAGAAAATGGGAAAGCAAAATAAAAGTTACTGTTTTTTGTTTAAGCTTCCAAATATAAAGTTTCTAAAATTTTATCACTATATAATAGTTGTACATATTTTGGGGCTACATGTGATATTTTGATAACTGCACACAATGTATAATGATTAAATCAGAAAATTGGGATATCCATCATCTTAAACATTTATCTTTTCTTTGTAGTGGATGTATTACCAGAAAATAATGAAGAACATTCTTGATCAGATATAAAAACACACTAAAAAACTATGATAAAGTGTTGTATAGGTACACAATAATAACTAAACATGGGTAGTATTGGAACAAATTAATCAATGGAACAAAATAGTAGTTTAGAATCAGTTGTCTATGTATAGAATAAAATTTAATGATAAAAGTTTAATTTCCAATCAGAGCAACGTGTGATCCATTCAATATTTTCTAAATTTGGCTATTTTTTCCGATAAAAAAGATATATATTTATTTCATACAGTACAGAAAAACAAATTCCAGAATGGTTAAAGTATACTCGTATATAAATATACAAAATAAATTAAAATCAGCATAAGAAAAACCATATTAAAATGTGTACCTTATGCAGCCTGCCTTAGCAATAAGAGGCAAAAGAGAAGAAATGCAAGATAACGGTAAAGTTTGAAAGGCTCCGAAGATGAGGATGGACACTCCTAAAGAAACAAAATCACGACACTTTTTAAGTAGAAAGGGTAAGAGAGATTCGAATGTAACCCATTATCTCACTGTAAGAATATCCTGGTTTATGTTTTTAATTCTCACTTTTTGGGGGAATTACCAGGTAAATATTTACAGAACTTTGATCACAATGTGCTTGTCTTATGTAAACCTTATAGAGTGTTTGTAACTGTCCCTAAAATGCAGCTCAATAATAAGCTAGTCCTGGGAGACAACAAAATAGAAAATCTTCATAGCTGCCACAGCTGGTCCTTTCTCTGCCATACAAGAAGGAAAGTGACCCAAACACTGCAGAACATGAACATGTGAAGTATCTGGAACTTGGTTTCATTGAAGATCCTGGCAGGTTTATGGCCAGGAAAATCAAGGCAAATCTTACCAAGAACAAGAAAAAATAATCCATGACACATTCGACAGTAACAATACAGTCCTTTATTGATTTCAAGGATCAGGGGGCCAGGTTTAGAATTTTTGTCTAGGTCAATAAAAGAGAGAGGCATTGCCAGTCATGTTACTGAGTTATCACGTGACCTGAATCGGAAGACAGACAACAGATCCAGCTTCATATGACTCCAACCAAAGCTCAACCCTTTTTCTATGCTGTTTTGACACTGAAAACTAGAATAACAGAGAGTTTCAAGCAACATGGTATTCTTCTTTTTTCTTCCTTTAAAAACAAAATTATTTATCAGAAAATATAAATTGGTGTGTTATGAAGGCATATGATGAATAAAAAGAAAGAAAGTACATGATAAGTAAGAAAAAAATAGGCTATAACTGAGTCTGCTCCACAACCACTCTGTGAGTAGTTGGCGAATTTTTCTGGCTCTCTAATCCCACCCCCAGATTTCTGCACTTTTTGTTTTTCTTCTGGGACAGACTCTCACTCTGTTGCCCAGGGTGGAGTGCAATGACGCTATCTCACTGCAACATCCACCTCCTGGGTTCCAATGCTTCTCCTGCCTCAATAGCTGGGATTACAGGCAGCTACCACCACATCTGCAAATTTTTTGGTTTTTAGTGGAGACAGGGTTTCGCCATATTGGCTAGGCTGGTTTCGAACTCCTGACCTCAAGCGATCCACCTGCCTCGGCCTCCTAAGTGCTAGGATTACAGGCATGAGTCACCACACCCGGCCATGCACTTTGGGAGATCTTTCTCTTTACTTTGCTGTCCTGAACTACAGTTTTAAAGAGCATTTGCCTTCAACTACTTGCCGTCTCAGATTTTCTGCCCCATTCTAGAGCATGAAAACTGAAAGCGCAGAGTGTGTGGGACTCTGAGGTTCCCTTTTATTTCTTTTGCCCCATCCTCAGGCTTCAGTTGCTGTTTCAACATTTTATTTTGTTTTATATTTTTAAAATTATTATCTTGTACTTCTCTGCATTGCAAACTATTTTTAATTTCATGAAATACTCTTTTCACGTATATGCATGATGTGACCAAAAGAAGATAATTTGGCATTTTTAGCATAAATTGACTTTATGCTTCCATCCAAGCTATTGTTATTGTGAATACCATCATTTGTTCTTATTATTAATCATCTGAAACGTTTGTCACAAATCCAGGAAATATAATTTTGATCATGACTCTTTCTTCCTCCTATTTTTTTTACTTCAGTTTCTATAATCAATAGCTGTTTCATTCTGCCCTGATATAACTAAGCCTTTCGCTGAATGTCATAACAATTCCATTGATCAATAGTGGTTCTTATTGACTCTAAGTCAAATCTAAACCTGTTTGTCATTGTCCAGAAGACCCAATATAATCTGACCTGTGTTGATGCCTATCGCTCATCTCCAATCACTCTCCTCCTCGCTCATTCACCTTTGCTGGCCCTGACCTTCCTGGTGCTCCTTAAACACAGGGAACTTGTTCCCAGTTCCAGGTCTGTCTCCTTGATCTTCCACCAAGGCTTTCGCAGACGTTTTACCTTCACATTATTTGGAACTCCTCTCAAATGTTACTGTCTTACAGAGGAGTCCTCGGACAACCCTGTATAAAATAACCTTCTTGAAATTACATCTCTAACACTCACCTCACTTTATTCCATTTATAAAATGTATCCGTACCTGAAATTTTTTTTATTTACTCTGCTATCTTTCTTATTAGAATATAAGTTCTAAAAGAACCAGTAACTTGTCTTATTAATTTATTCTCTTCCCAGTTTCTGCTATGGTCTCTGGTACACTGAAGATGCTTAATAAATATTCTCATATTGTTAGAGCTCATTGTTGAGCCTAGGGTACTCAATGTCCTCAGTCTACGGGCTGAATAACCATAGACCTTGTTTATTGAATGAGCATCTAGGTTGTGTTAATATGAACCGAGTTTCATGCTGTTTGTTAACTGAAAGACTCTAGATGGGTTTCCTTTGTAAGATTCAATTATATTATTTACCAATAATCTTTTAAAGGTTGTATCAGATAATACAAGGAAATATTTAACCCAGTGACAAGTATATGCTGGTAATAGTCCTTCTATTAATATTAACTCTTATCATCTTCACTAAATTGTAAATTTTGTGAGGGCAGATACCATGGTTTTCTTGGTAACTTGATACCTCAGTGCCTATCCCATGTTAGTTTTAATAAGTATTTTTAATGAATAAAAAATGAACTAATGATTGAAACAGAAGGCTTACATATGTATGTAGGTAGGTATAAAGATATGCATATATATTTGTACATATTATACTACTGTGTATATCCTCTAATAGAGATACATAGCATATAATATATGCTATACATATACATAATATTGTGTATAATCTATAAAATAATGATGGTGGTTATCAGTGTTTTGACATGTTATGTTGGTATTAAAGTCAATTTACAGGCTGGGTGCAGTGACTCACACCTGTAATCTCAGCAGTCTGGGGGGCTGAGGACAGTGGATCATATGAGGTCAGGAGTTCAAGACCAGCCTGGCCAACATGGTGAAACCCCATCTTTACTAAAAATACAAAAATTAGCTGGGCGTGGTGATGCACGCCTGTAATGCCAGCTACTCAGGAGGCTGAGGTACGAGAATTGCTTGAACCTGGGATGTGGAGTTTGCAGTGAGCTGAGATCGTGCCACTGCACTCCAGCCTGGGCAACAGAGTGAGACTCTGTCTCAAAAAAATAAAAAATAAAACAAAAAAGTCAATTTACCATATTTTACAAGATAGCTATAGGTATTTTATTGCTTTAGACCTCATTAAATATTGGGTCTCTAATGTGCTATAATTTCTTTGCCTCACAAGGATATATGAGAATTCAGAAGTGAACATTTCAGTAGATAAATTGAGTCATACTTTACATGGTAAAAATAATGTAACTGCAAAATTAGAAGCTTGTTATGGTGTTATGTTTATAATCTTCCTACCAAAAGAGAGACTATATGTGGCAATGAGGAAATTCTAGGGTTTTGAAGGAGACCATAGCAGATTCAGTCTGTAAAGAAACTGCAAAACTCTTCACCCAAAGCAGGTGCAGGTGAGTGACAGAGACACATCTCTGGCACTGACACTCTTGTGTGCTGCTTGGGTGAGGCCACATTTACAAGCACAATGTCTTCTGAAATTGCCATTTCAATGGAGGTATTACCTACGGGTCCTCTTAAAAAACCTGACTCCTTTTTTCCTTTTTCTTTTGCTGACTTAGATGAATTCACATCTTCTAAAATTACTCTAAACTTGCTCTTGATTACCAATAGTTTATCTGAACCAGAATCAATCTAGTTTTGATGTGATGTGAAACGATCAATAACACCTTTGAAGTTTTCATTTCAGTATAAAAGGACCTCATTTTCTGTCTTTTCTTATTTTTGCCAAGGGGGAAAAAATAGGTGGTGAAAAGATATTAGGACATGCAATACATTGAGTGATAATTCTGATTAAAATGATTTTAAAATAATCATTTAATGTATTAGATGAAGACAGTTTTGGAATTTGACATTTCTTCCCTACACATTAATTTCAGAAGACAAAGAAATAGTGTTGCACATATTTCAGTAAGTAAAGACCATTTTGTTAATATTTCTTTAAAAATTATTACTAAAAATCACAAAAGAATCAAAAATTGTATACAAAAGTTTAATTTCTCAGGGTTATCAAATACTCTATTAAAATGGTAATTTATGAAGATATTAGATAATCTACCACTTATTTATAAATACATGGTACCAACTAACTTAAAATGGATTTTTACCAATAAGCATTTTGTGGAGTGCATTTCAAATTGTAAATTAAATTTATCTGTGTAGCCGAATAGAAAATATTTGCTTTAAAATTTGGAAAATTATACGCATGACACTGAAAAATGGAGCAATATACTTCTTTAAAAAATTATTTGAAGCCATCAGAAATAAGTACGGGTATACCTAGTTCTATCATGCCTGTCTTTATTGGGCTTCACAGATACTGTGCTTTTTTATAAATTAAAGATCTGTGGCAAAACAACAGAGCAAATATATCAGTGCCAGTTTTTCCAACAGCATGTGGTCATTTTGGTAATTTTCACAATATTTCAAACTTTTTCACTATATCTATGATGATGGTCTTTGATTAGTGACCTTTGATGTTACTATTCTGATTATTTGGGGGCACCATGAACTGCACCGATATAATCAGGAATTTTGTGTGCTCTGACAGCTCTGAAGCTGTGATGGTTCTTCAGATTTGAGTCTTTTTCAAATTGAAGCAAAGCAGCTAGGACTTGATAGCAGCACATCAGCCAAACAATGACTGAAGGCCACCTTGGGAAGGAATGAAACATTGTTTGAGTCAGTTTCCTGTGGCTAAGGTTAATTTCTGTTTAGGGATGCAACTGAGAGCTTTTGGCAGCTGATATTAATAACAGAAGGCGGCTGGGCGTGGTGGCTCACGCCTGTAATCCCACCGCTTTGGGAGTCAGAGACGGGCTGATCATGAGGTCGGGAGATCGAGACCCTCCTAGCCAACATGGTGAAACCCCATCTCTACTAAAAATACAAAAAAATTAGCCGGGTGTGGTGGCGGGCGGCTGTAGTCCCAGCTACTCAGGAGGCTGAGGCAGGAGAATCGCTTGAACTACGGAGGCGGAGGCAACAGTGAGCCAAGATCGCGCCACTGCACTCCAGCCTGGGTGACAGGCCAAGACTCTATCTCAAAAAAATAAAAATAAAAATAAAAAGTAATAGAAGGGGTGTGGATGTCTCAGCCCTGAAGAGGATTATCTGGGCAGAAAACCAGAGTACCCACTATAGTCCATCCCTTGCATCATTCATAGTCACATGTATCTTTTAATATTTGTCCTAAACTGGGCTACTGTAGGTTTCCTTTTTATGTTTTCTGGAAGGGACTAAAGGCTATGCTGCTGCAGTTGATCTTGAAGCCATTTTTGATACTCATCACCTGCCTTGTCACCTAACTTCAAGTTTTCACTTGCCCTGAGTTAGCAGCTGTGCTCATGTAGATGGTATATGACTATTGAGGTAACCCAAGCCCTCATCACTAAAGGGTTTAAGGCCTTTCCTAGAAAACTTTAAGAAGAGTCTTATTGTATCCAATGGTAGAAACATTCTCCCTCTGGAGACCAGAAATCCCTACTTTAAAAAGAACAAATTCCCCATGTGTGCCACTTGATCAATGTTAAGTGGTCACTCATTTCCTCCCCCTCCCCTTTTATTTCTCGATGCATGTATTCTGCATATTCAGAACAGATAATCATCTACAGGTCCATAATTAAGGGTATACAGTTAGACCTGGAAGATGCCCAATCATCACAAGTTGTCCTTAAGATGGCATCTCAGCTTCATTTTTAAGAGGGCATTTCAGGGGCTGGGCACGGTGGCTCATGCCTGTAATCCTAGCACTTTGGGAGGCCGAGGCGGGCACATCACCTGAGTTCAGGAGTTCGAGACCAGCCTGACCAACATGAAGAAACTCTGCCTCTACTAAAAGTACAAAGTTAGCCAGGTGTGGTGCATGTCTGTAATCCAAGCTACTCAAGAGGCTGAGGCAGGGGAATTGCTTGAACCCAGGAGGCAGAGGTTGCAATGAGCCAAGATTGTGCCATTGCACTCCAGCCTGGGGCAACAAGAGTGAAACTCCTCAAAAAAAAAAAAAAAAAAGGGCATTTCAGTGTTCCAACAGAGAAGTGGCTACTTTGTGATATGAAATATGACCGGATCAAGTACTCCATGATTATCTACCTACCTAAAACTCCTTCTCCCTTCTCCTTGCTATTGAATGGATCCCTTAATTTTAGACGATGTTATGTGGAATCCTGGGTTATTGAGCAAAACTCTCTGTAATTCCTCAGTTAGTAGTACTAAGCAAGTTGCTACAGGTAGGAAAGAAAAACCTATATCTAGAATACAAGTTGTTTCCAATAAAAATAATAAACGATCATTTCCAGCAGTAAAAGGATTTAGTGTAATCAACTGGCTAGTGAGTAGATAGTTCGTGTCAAAGATGAACATTCATTTTAGGGACTAAGGGTTGGTCTCTGTGGATAGCTGGTTGAATATTCAGGAGTAGCAATAACTACATCAGTCTTGGTGAGTAAACACAGGTTATTATGTCTTCATCGATGACATAATTATTACTTCATTCACTCACCCATTATGGAGCATGGGGTGGCAGATGATAGAGGTTGGCTGATGTCAAATAAATAAGTCATCCTGACATCCTGACTAATTTTTTAGTGTTTTCTTCTGGTTAATCATTTCAGGTGTCTATAAAATAAAATGAGTTAAAAAGATATTCACACTTCATGAATATTTTTCATTATTCCATCTAATATGACTTCTCCTCTTACTTTATTTTCCTGGGTATTTCTAATGTTTAATTCTCCCAAGGTCTATGGCCAACTGGTCAGGCCACTATTTATTACCAGTCAGTGTATTTATATACTTACCATGTGCCTGTTGTCTTTTCCTACATATTGGATGACCAAATGCACTGCTCATCACAGCACCTTGGGAGTCCATCATCCCACAGCAGTCTCCCAAGTTCTCCCAAGTGAGGGCTATAGTACAACCTCATTCATTTGTGGATTACACACACTTATTGAGCTTATGGATTACACACATTTATTTATGGATTACGCACACTTATTGACTCATCTTTGTGCCAAGCTAGATTTTTTTACATCCTTCATCATCTGGTCATAAAACACCTCCTATAAAGCCATGGAAATGAGCAGTGGTAGAGGCACTAGTGAAGCAGTGATGGTGACGTGTGGGGTTCCTACTACAGATGATACCTAGGCCCCATGGTTCTGCTTGTGTCTGACACCAGATATAACACTTCTACCAAATCCTGAATTGCACCTCACCCATTCGATCTATGCCTTTGTGGTTCTAACAGAACTAGTTCATATGGTATTCTCCACTGCAGAGTAGTCTCGTGATCCATTGTTAGGTGCTCCATCTGAACTTGGGCCCACATTCTAGGAGCTGGTTTTCAAATGTTGTATCCTTTTCTGATGCAGATGTCATGGCCTTGAACCCTAAGGGACTACATTTTGATTTAAGGCTACTTCATAAATTCCACTTATCACCTTTCAAACCATAGAACATTCTAGTAATACAAAGTTTAGAAGATCAAGAGACAGGGCTACTTGTACTGCAACCTGGACTGGACTTTCCTACTCTAGGCCTCACACACAGTTAGGGGCCAGGATTTCTCATGCTATGTGGTAAATGGTTTTTTAACTTTATTCACAACTCTAGAACATGATGCCTTTAGAACTTGAAGAGTTATACAAAGTAATATAGATCTAAGACTGTACTATATAGACCATATTATATAGCTGACTTTTCTTCACTGGGAAATGAGAAACATACACATTTATTCCCTATTTTAGGTAGGACATCATGCCCAGCATGCTCATTTGTTTGTGTATTTTATATTTGCTTTGGCATTGCAACAGCTGAATTGAGTAGTTGTAATAGGGAACTTATGTATTGCAAGGGCTAAAATGTTTACTATCTGGCTCATATAAAAATGTTTGTCAGTCTCTTCCTCTTCCCAAGATCACTAGATCTTTTAAAACCTCACCAATATGTTGGGTCACCAGATCTTTTGAGTGCTCATCTTCTTCTGTATTAATTATCTGTTGCTTAGTGACAGTATTTGCACAAATTTGACAGCTTAAAACACGCATGTATTATTTTACTGGGAGTTAGGTGTCTGGGCATGACATAGATGTCTGCTTTATTAAGACTATAATTGGTCTGTTGGCTGGAAATGTAGTCTCATCTAAGGCTTAGGGTCCTCTTCTGAGCTCATGTGGTTGTTGAGAATATTCAAGATTTTGAAGGTTGTGATACCAAGAGCTCTGCTTTCTCTCTGGCTGTTAACCAGATGCTTCCTTCAGTTCCTGCATGGGGTCTCTCCATAAAAAGCTAACAACCTGACAAATTTCTTCTTCAAATTCAGCAAGGGAAAGAAAAAAGTCTTTAGCAAGTGAGTTCCAAAAATTTATGTAACATAGTCTTGTACGTGTAATCATTGACAACCTGTCACCTTTGCCATGTTCTACTTATTAGTAGCAAATCTCAGACCTGCTCAGGCTCAAAGGGAAGTGATTACAAAGAAGCAAAAATACCATCAGGTAGGGATCCCAGGGGCCACCTTAAGGGCTAGTCCACCATCCATACATTCTAGAGCCAATGTTTCTTACTAAGTTCTCCAACATTTTGTTACCTCTGGCCTATCTGGTTTAATTAACATTGTGTCATCAATATAGTGAACTATTGTAATGCTCTCTGGACTGTTCAGAAAGTCTAGATACTCTTGGACTAAATTATAACAATGAGTGAGAATGTAGCCGTGGAACAATATAATAAATTTATCCTCTTGTCAATTTCACCTTACTGAGAACAATTTCTGTTGCTCTTTTCTGATAGTGATAAAAATGTATCCTTTCATAAGATCATTATACTTATAGAAGGTGCTAGAAACCATGCTCTCTTCTGCCCTGCCATGTCTGATACAGCAGTTTCATGAGAGGCTACTACTTGATTATTTGTAGTAGTCCCCTGTTAAACACTGTGTTCCACCTACTTTTAGTAGCATCAGATTGGTGAATTAAATCAAAATCTGACAGAAAGCACAACCCTAATTGTTGAAGACTTCAGTGGTGCCATTAATCTCCACCATTTTCACCCATCCCTGGGAGAAATGTTTTTTATTTACTCTGTGGGGTTGTGTGAAGTTTCAGAAATTTCCAACTGGCATTCCCACTAATATAGCTTGATTTGCTTTGCATTTGTGTCCCTGCCAAAATCTCATGTCAAATTGTAATCCCGTGTTGGAGGAGGGGCTTGGTGGGAGGTGATTGGATCATGAGGACAGTTTTCTTCCTTGCTGTTCTTGTGATTGTGAGTGAGTTCTTATGAGATCTGGTTGTTTGAAAGTGTGTAGCACCTCCCCCTTCTCTGACCTCCTCCTGCTCCAGCCATGTAAAATGTGACTCCTGCTGCTTTGCCTTCTGCCATGAGTTTCCTGAGGCCTCCTCACCCATGCTTCCTCTATGGCCTGTAAACTGTGAGCCAATTAAACCTCTTTTCCTTATAAAATGCCCAGTCTCAGGTAGTTATTTATAGCTATGTGAAATTGGACTAATATAGAAAATTGGTACTGGGAGTGGGACATTGCATTAAAGGTATCTGAAAATGTGGAAACAGCTTTGGACCTGGTTAATGGGCAGAGGTTGAAACAGTTTGGAGGGATCAGAGGAAGACAGGGAGATGAGGGAAAACTTGGAACTTCCTAGACGCTTGTTAAATTGTGATGAAAATGCTGCTGGTGATATGGACAATGAAGTCCTGACTGAGGAGGGCTTGGAGATGAGGAACCTGCTGGACACTGGAGCAAAGGTTGCTTTTCTTAGGCATGAGAAAAATGACCTGAAACTGGAACTTTTATTTAAAAGGGAAACACAGTATAAAAGTTTGGAAAATGTGCAGCCCGACCATGCAGTAGAAAAAAACAAACACATTTTGTGGGAAGGAATTCAATTCAGCTGCAGAAATTTGCATAAGTAAAAAGGAGCGGAATGTTAATAGCCAAGACAATAGGGAAAATTCCTAGAAGGTATTTCAGAGACATTTGCAACAGCCTCTCTTATCACAGGCCTGGAGGCCTAGAAGGGAAGAATGGTTTTGTGACCCAGGCCCAGGGCCCTACTCCACTGTGTAGCCTTGGGATATGCCCTGCATTCATCACGGCCTTCATAGCTCCAGTCATGGCTAAAAGGGCCTAAGGTACAGCTCAGGCTTTTGCTTCAGAGGGTGCAAGCCATTAGTCTTTGGGGGCTTCCACGTGGTATTAAGCCTGTCAGTGTGCAGAGTGTGAGAGTTGAGCCTTGGAAGCCTCTCCGTTGATTTCAGAAGATGTATGGAAATACCTGGATGTCTAGGCAACAGTCTGCTATAACGATAGAGCCCTCATGGGGAACCTATATGAGGGTAGTGTGGAGAGGAAATGTGGGGTTGGAGCCCTTACACAGAGTTCCCACTGGGGCTTTACCTAGTGAAGCTGTGAGAAGACAGCCACCATCCTCCAGACCCCCAGAATAGTAGATCCACCAACAGCTTGCATTGTGCACCTGGAAAAGCTGCAGGCACTCAATGCCAGCCCATGAGGGCCACTTCAGAGCTATATCCTACAGAGTCACAGGGGTGGAGCTGCTCTTAGGAGCCCACTCCTTGCATTGGTGTGGCCTGGATATGAGACATGGAGTCAAATGAGATTATTTTGGAGTTTTAAGACTTAATGACTGCCCCGCTGGGTTCTGGACTTTCATGGGGCCTGTACCTTCTCGACCAATTTCTCCCTTTTGGAATGTGAGTGTTTATAACCAATGCCTGTACATCCACTGTATCTTGGAAGTTCACTAACTTGTTTTTAATTTTACAGGCTTATAGGCAGAAGGGATTTGTCTTAACTCAGATGAGACTTTGGACTGTGGACTTTTGAGTAAATGCTGGGATGAGTTAAGACTTTTGAGGACTGTTTGGAAGGCATGATTGTATTTTGAAATGTGAGAAGGACAGGAGATTTTGGAGGGACCACAGTAGAATTATATGTTTTGGATTTGTGTCGCTGCCCAAATCTCATGTCGAGTTGTAATCGCCAGTGTTGGAGAAGGGATCTGATGGGAGGTGACTGGATCATGGGGGTGGATTTCCTCCCTTGCTGTTCTCGTGAGAGTGAGTGAGTTCTCAGGCGATCTGGCTGTTTAAAAATGTGTAGCCCCTCCCCTTTTTCACTCTTCCTCCTGATCTGGCCATATAACAGGTGACTTCTTCCTCTTTGTTTTCCACCATGATTGTAAGTTTTCTGAGGCCTCTTCACCATGCTTCCTATACAGCCTGCAGAACTGTGAGCCAATTAAATGATCCAGTCTCAGGTAGTTCTTTATAGTAATGCGAGAATGGACTAATACCCTTACTGGTCAAGATCCTGATATGAGTAATCTTTTATATTCCAACTTAATCCATTTCTATTATAATTCAGAGAACAGGGCCCTGAATAGTAGGCGGTTTTGTAGATAAAAGGAACCCACTATGATCTGAACCTCATCCTCATTTGTACTCAGTATAGGAAAGGGGACATGGTAGTATTTTGTGTCTCTTGATGTGAATGTCAATTTGTCCCCAAATCCTCTAAAGATCTGGGTGTTTTCCTTTCCCAATTTATGTTTGAGCAAGTAATGGTTCATGGATACTCCTGAGAAATTAGGGGAATTGCTATAGAACATTCTAGCCTTGTGGATTGCAAGTTCCTTCCTCATAGAGACCAAGCTTTGCCTTTTCCCAGTGTGTTCTGCATTGAAAAGTGGCATAAGTCTACAAACTGGGCAAAAACCTGTAACTTTATTTTCTGACTCTCTCGAGCTTTCTGATTATTAGTACTAGATTGCTATGGCTGCCTGAACCAATTACCATAAGCTCAGTAACTTAAAACAAGACGAATTTCTTTTCTTAGAGTTCTGGAAGCTGGAAGTCTGAAGTCAGTTTAATTAGGTTGAAGCCAAGCTATGTGCTGGAGCAGCTTACCCGGGAGGCCCTAGAAGAGAATCTCCTTCCTTGCCTTTTCGAGCTTCTGGAGTTGTATTCCTTGCATTCTGAGGCTCATTAACCTGCCTCCATTTTCAAAGCTCTCTGCGTGGGTCACCACACCTTCTTTCTTCTGTAACTGTATCTTGCTTTACCTCTCTGTTCTCTTTGGGGGTTATTACTAATTCCGTTTTCTCCACTACCCAATCTCGATATCCTTTTTATATTGTTTTATTGGCTGCCCATGTATCTTGTTTTGAGGAACACTGTGTTGTATTAGACGTCTCCATAGCTGCATATGAATGAGAATCTCCTGAATGCTACCTTATTCTTGTCATCCACATATCTGCACTCACCTAATTTCTGCTGGTTTTCGCCAATATTCAGTTTCTATTATTTAGGGATCTTATTCCCTATTGACATGAGGGAGTTCAGTTATGTAATAACATTTTCTACTGTCAGTTCTATACAAAGCACTTTTGAACTTCCCAATAACTTTGTTTCCCTCCACACCGATAATCTTTTACTGCTTTGATAAGCAGAACTTCCACTGAGTCTTACTCTGATACGTAGTCAACAAATTTCTGAACTTTCTCCTCTGAATTTTTTAATCTGTCTTCAGTGCCATGATACTCATGGCATTCTGCTTCAACTAGTGTGCGCCATTAATTTTCCAAGTTTTCAAGGGCTATCCTAGGAGCCCATGAGTACTTTTACCCAGGGTATTTACTAATATGTTAAATCTTTTGTCAAAGGATTATTTTCCCATATTGATAAAAACTATTTTTAATTCAACTTTATGTTATAATCTAATTATCTAGCACCACAGAATTCAGTCCAAAAACACTCTTCTATCTCATGTGTATATCTAGATAGATAGATAGATAGATAGATAGATAGATAGATAGATGCCACATCCTCAAGTTCCTCCAGGGGATAATCCCTGTTCTTCCTCACTAGGCCCAACATATCCCCTATTCATTATTGGTTGGTGATTGGTCAGACGGTCATTAGGAAATTTTGAGGGCAGATCTTGAAGAGAGTTATAATTATTTACTAAGATATATGGCCATTGAAGGAATCAATTAAATCTCAGTTTTAAAAAGGGCACTATCTGAAATAATTAAAATATAAGCATTTAAGAAAGCAAAAAGAAATGAAATCAGTCCAAAATAATGTATAGGGGCTTGTGGGTCTGTAAGGTATTGTGTGTGCATGAACCTTATGTATGTATATGTGTGTGTGTATAATGTGCTAATTTGGGATGTTTTGTTTTAGTCTAAAAAAAAGATTCTATTTATTTTATAAATAAAAGAGAAAAACTTTGAAAAAAGGTAACTTATGGAATAGTACTTAGTGATAAAAAGGAATGGACTATTGACATGTGCAACAACTTAGGTAATTTTTATGGGCATTAGCTAATTTAAAAAAGGTCAGTCTGGGCCAGGTGTGGTGGCCCACACCTGTAATCCCAGTACTTTGGGAGGCCAAGGTGGGTGGATCACGAGGTCCAGAGATCAAGACCATCCTGGCCAACATGGTGAAACCCCATCTCTACTGAAAATACAAAAATTAGCGGGGTGTGGTGGCACTGGTCTGTAGTCCCAGCTTCTCAGGAGGCTGAGTCAGGAGAATCGCTTGAACCCAGGAGGCAGAGGCTGCAGTAAGCTGAGATTGTGCTACTGTATTCCTGCAGCAGAGGAAGACTCCGTCTCAAAAAATAAAATAAAATAAATGCAAAAAAGGATTAGTGATTGTTAGGGATCAGGAAGTATGTTTGTTGAGGTTCCCCAGAGAAACAAAACCAATGGGTTCTAGATCTAGCTAGATAAGAGATTTACTTTAAGGAATTGGCTCACATAATTATGGAGGCTGAGAAGTCCAATATCTGCAGTTGGTAAGTTGAAAGCCCAGTGAGGCTTAGGGTATAGTTTCAGTCTGAATCTGAATCCAAAGACAGGAGAAAGCTTGCATTCAGTTTAAAGATAGTCATGCAGAGAAAGAATTCTTTCTTACTCAGGCTGTTAATGCCCAGTGGATTGAATAAGGTCCATCAACATTGGGGGTGGAAATACGTTTTTATCAATTTACTGACTCACATATTAATTTCATCCAGAAACCCCTCCACAGACACAACTAGAAATGATGTTTTACCAGATGCTTGGACAACCTAAAGCCCAGTGAAATTGACACATAAAATTAACTATCACATGGGTGAAGTGAAGGGAGGGAGAGGAGTGTGAGTATAAAGAGAAAACACGTAAGAGCAAGCTTTGTTGTGGTGGAGTAGTACTGTATCTTGATTGATATGGTCATTACACAAAACTATGCATGTGAAAAAGTGGCATCATATGCTACAAACACTGATATCGAGGCTCATTTCCTAACTTAAATATTGGACTATAGTTGGGTATCCATTGGAAGAAACTGAATGAAAGCTACCCAAGAGCTCTCTGCACGATTTTAGGAATATCTTGTAAATCAATATTTTTTTAATTAAAAATAAAACCTACACATTTTTGCTTAAAGCATTAATTTTTTCAAGCATTGAGAATAAACAGATTATTCATAAATTAATACTCAAGATGCAATCTAATAAGGGTATATGCAGTATTTTTCATGATAATCATCCTAATTACCAAAATTATTAAAAGTTGTTTAGCCCAGTATTAAAACATTATTAATGACTTGAAGAAATGTACGTAGTTCCTCCAAAATGCGTTTTCATTTAGTTTGAATTTCCGAGTGTGTCTTATATTTTTTAACCCACAGAGATTAAAGATAATTTCCTCTCTGGGATGATTCAATATACCTTGACACCAAATAGAAACATATAACTTGTCTGCCCGAACTCATATCTATTTATTGTTTTTGTGACATATAAGACATTGTGATCTCGGAAGATGATTTCATGTCAGCCAATTTATTCTAGGTTTCTATTGTTCCCTTATTTACATCCGAGTTCCTTGCCAATGACTAAAATCCACACATAGCCCACAAAATAACAAACAAACAGGATGAGGAATTTAAAACTAAATTGCCTGCCTAAAACGTGTAACACAGTAGGAAATTAACAACAACAACAACAAACAACATTAAAACAATGCAGTTATAAATGTCCTATCGAAGTAAAGGAGGTCTTTTATCTTTAGCTGATGATGTTTGCTGACCTGGCAGCCTTTTTGATGTGAGTCCAGGTCAACAGTTTTATTTATTGACTCTAATTCTTCTTTACACTCAAGACAAATATCACAAGGCAAAGCAGAACAAAAACCAA